>NW_024470321.1:2275120-2325127 GCF_900496995.4 Aquila chrysaetos chrysaetos | reverse complement strand
AGTTGAATGTATGATTGCAAAAGCATTTCTTGTAACTTGGCTTGCAAAAAAAAAAAACAAAAAAAACCAAAAAAAAGGGGAATTGTGGGAGATTTCATGGAAAATGGGGAACATTTCTTTGAGCCTGATTATTTAGAGTTAGCATAAGTAGGCCCAGTTAGCATGAGTGGACCGGAGTAAGTGACAGCTGCAGTATGAACGGACCTTTGAACCACCAGAGAAACAACGGACATGAGGAACTTGGACAGTGGAGCAATTGATAAACAAGATAACAGAACTGCAGAGGCAAGAAGGAGCTGCAAGGGTTTCAACGCAATTAAGAAAGCTGCCATTTCGGCTTAGAACATTTAGCTGCAGGTTGGGGACTTAGGAGTTGGTTTGTAACTTTGTTAAAAATAGGGGTTTCTTTTATTCTTGTGTATTTTATTAGGTATAATGTTGCTTTTACTGTGTTTTAATTAATTGTATTCATAGATCTTTGCAAAGGGCTGAGTTCACAGGCCCACGATGGACTCCCGCTCGATTTGTACGACCATCATCATCTGGAACACCCTAGATGGTGCGACAATGTGAATACCACCTCAGCCAAAAACTAACGTGTAGGTCACCTTGACCAACATAACAGGTCAAGATTCTCTGTGCACTGCAACCGCATCACAAAGCCCGAACCAATAGACAGGATGGCTATGACTCGTGCAGCGCGCCTGGCCAGCGACCGCATGCGCCATAGGCTCCCTATGTTTCAACTGAGGCAATTTTGGCACCCGCTGGCCACGTGTGCTGAAATCCGTTCCTCTGCAAATGTATAAATACCGGGATTTCCGAAGAGCATCGGGTTGGTGTACGGCAAGGCCATCGTTGCCTCTGTGGGGACGCCCACGTAAAGCTGGCACCTACCGATTGCTGGGCTGAGTTCGCGGATGGTGTGACTAGATCTGTTAATGCTCTTTTTAAAGAAAAAGGGGGGAATGTTGTGGAACATTTTTAGCTAATGGTCACAAGAGCATTCCAGACGCCTTTAGAAGGCCTTGAACAGAATAAACAGAAGACAAAAATAAGAAAGATACCAATTAGAAAAACACAGGTGCGCATTCCACGATAAAGAGAACTTGGCACAAACAACCTCAATTCGGCAGTTTATCTTGACCAATTAGACTGAGACAAGTCTTATGTTTTAGTTAGTATAACCAATTATGTTTATGTTTATGCGCGTGTACAGTGTTGATATAACCAATCATTAAGTGTAACTGGCGCGTGGACAGTGCGTGAATAATGTGTGTAACCAATAGTAAAATAGCTAAACGCATGTACAGATGTAACTAATGTATAAAATGATGTCTGATGCTCTAGTAAAGGGGCTTCACCTGATCACATTGGTCTGTGTGTGATGTCCTGTGCCTCTGCAGTATAATTATTAATAGTTTCCCACAGATGGCTCCCGCAGTATAAAGGTGACAATGCTGAGTGCAAATACCGGATTAATCCCACAACCGATGACTTTATCATACCATAAACCAGTGTTATACAATACATCAAAGTGAAAACCTTAATCCACATCCCACGGATGATAAGCAGCAGAAGAGGGACTACATACAGCAAGCGAGGTGATACATAACAGAACTTTAAAAACCAGAGCAACAACTCTAAGAACACATAAATCAACATAATGAGCAGCGACTATTAGACCAATATAATGAATGCTTATAACAAATTTAACGAGCTCTGGTCAGGTTTGTCATTAACTCAACCCTTTGGGCCCCACGTTGGGCGCCAAAATGGACTGTCGTGATTTAACCCCAGCCAGCAACTAAGCACCACGCAGCCGCTCACTCACTCCTCCCCCACCCAGTGGGATGGGGAGAAAATCGGGAAAAAGAAGCAAAACCCATGGGTTGAGATAAGAACAGTTTAATAGAACAGAAAAGAAGAAACTAATAATGATAATGATAACACTAATAAAATGACAACAGTAATAATAAAAGGATTGGAATGTACAAATGATGCGCAGTGCAATTGCTCACCACCCCCGCCAACCGGCACCCAGCTAGTCCCCGAGCGGCGATTCCCCGCCCCCCCCACTTTCCAGGTCCCATACTAGATGGGACATCACATGGTATGGAATACCCTGTTGGCCACTTTGGGTCAGGTGCCCTGGCTGTGTCCTGTGCCAACTTCTGTGTCCCTCCAGCTTTCTCGCTGGCTGGGCATGAGAAGCTGAAAAATCCTTGACATTAGTCTAAACACTACTTAGCAACAACTGAAAACATCAGTGTTATCAACATTCTTCACATACTGAACTCAAAACATAGCACTGTACCAGCTACTAGGAAGACAGTTAACTCTATCCCAGCTGAAACTAGGACAGTGCTAAAATTATGTTTGAGCATTCCTTCTTATTCTTTTTTAGCAATTTCAGATATCCTGACACTACAGCTGTGCTTGACAATTGTTGCTTTCTTTATTCTTAATTAGAAAAATTCTTCCCTGTATGGTCTCGTTGACAGTAATTTTCTGTATTAGGGAGGTCAGTAAGTGAAATGGGATCCCCTGAATACCTTTCTAAAGGACCTTAAAGAAGACCTAACCAGTCTGAATGACAGCTTCAGCAAAAGCTGATGAAGATTTCTATGGCAATTTAATTAGCTATAGAAATTGTCACTATTTTAGAATTTATCCACTGAGGTTTTTTCTAACCTTTTTGTAGGTGATCTTTTATATTGACTGTCCTTTACCAAAATATTTTTGTTCTTTTTATTTTAATTTTGCAGTTTTGCTTTAATCTTCGTGTATGAGTGTGAGCCTTGTAAAGAAAGTTTATCATTTTAATTATTTGTGTATGTAAGCAAAAAGGGAAGAAAAACAGGGAAGAAAGTTAGTTGGAGCTCTACTGGGAGATGAACATAGATGAAATGTATTCATCTCATAAAATTACAAAAAAATTCTTCAATTAGAATGTGTTGGAGTAGCTTCAGTTTCTGGAGATGATGTGATTAAAATACTATAATACAGTTCCTGTTACAGCCACCCCTGTAGCTCCCCCACTACCAAAAACTTGCCACGCAAACCCAATACAGATACACATGCTACTCTGCTAATTATTATGCCATAAGTTTCTGTTTAAACATCATGTTGCTACGAGACTAGACTTTCGGATTAAAACACTCAAAAGAACAGTGATGCTAGATTTTCTTTTCTGCTTGCATTGCTGATGAAATTTTATTAGCAAAGGAAACAAGCACTTGACTACATTTGCACAGGAATATTTTTTAAATCAAACTTTCTCTTGTCTTTGTGTAAAGGAAATATGGCCATGTAGATGACATAGAAGTGACAGAGAATTTTTTATATGTATTGGGTTTGCATGGCAAGGTTTTGGTAGCAGGGGAGCTAGAGGAGTGGCTTCTGTGAGAAGTTGCCAGAAGCTTCCCCCATGTCTGATAGAGCCAATGCCAGCCAGATCCAAGACAGACCCACTGCTGGCCAAATCTGAGCCAATCAGTGATGGTGGTAGCGCCTCTGTGATAACATATTTAAGGAGGGGCAAAACTGCTGCGCAACTGCAGCTGGAAGAGAGGAGTGAGAATATGTGAGAGAAACAACTCTGCAGACACCAAGGTCAGTGAAGAAGGAGGGGGAGGAGGTGCTCCAGGTGCCAGAGCAGAGATTCATGGAGGTCCATGGTAGAGCAGATATCCACCTTCAGCCCATGGAGGATCCCACACCAGAGCATGTGGATACGCCTGAAGGAGGCTGTGACCCCGTGGGAAGCCCATACTGGAGCAGGCTCCTGGCAGGACCTGTGACCCCATGGAGAGAGAAGCCCATGCTGGAGCAGGTTTGCTGGCAGGACTTGTGGCCTCGCGGGGGACCCACACTGGAGCAGTGTGCTCCTGAAGGACTGCACCACATGGAAAGGACCCATGCTGGAGCAGTTTGTGAAGAACTGCAGCCCATGGGAAAGACCCATGTTGGAGAAGTTCATGAAGGACTGTCTCCCACAGGAGGGACTCCACAATGGAGGAAGGGAAGAGCATGAGGAGGAAGGAATGGCAGAGACAATATGTGATGAACTGACCACAAACCACATTCCCCATCCCCCTGTGCCACTTGGGGGAGGAGGTAGAGAATTCGGGAGTAAAGTTGAGCTTGGGAAGAAGGAAGGGGGGGGGGGGGGGAGGTGTTTTAAGACTTGTTTTTATTTCTCATTTTCCTACTCTGATTTGATTGGCAATAAATTAAATTAATTTCCCCGAGTCGAGTCTGTTTTTCCCATGACGGTATTTGGTGAGTGATATCTCCCTGTCCTTATCTCGACCCATGAGCCTTTCGTTATATTTTCTCTCCCCTGTCCAGTTGAGGAGGGGAGTGATAGAGTGGCTTTGGTGAGCACCTGGCATCCAGCCAGGGTCAATCTGCTACAGTATCATAAATAAAACTGTGTATAACAACTTTATGCCAGTTAAAAGATGGCACATATGATGCCTATCCCACAGCTAAGAGGTGAGGAGATTTCTGTACAAGTGAGGGGACAGCTGGCAGATCTTATCAAAAGATCTCCTTGTTATCAGTCTACTGCTTAAAATTCAGAAAGCTTCAATTTGTGTGGACCATCTAGACCTTTTGTAAGGTTTGTGTTTTAAATAAGTTATTGCAAAGGAAATGGTGTTTGAGGAATGATGGACGGGGTAAATGGTCTGGGGTTTTTTTGATCTGTAGGCTTTTTCACAGTTATCCATTACTTTGAGGTTGCTTTCTTTTTGCTACTAATCCTCTTTATAGTCAGTTATAGAGTTCAGCACAGTAATTCTTAAATCCTTCTGTTGGTGAGTATGTTGCACCAACATTAATAGTTGCATCCTACTTTAATAATTTAGGCAGAGAAATGTGAAAATAGCAGATGTTCAACTCCATTTTTCTATTTCAGTATCCTGTCCACTCCAAAGAAAACTTTGAACTCACTGATTTGGGGGGGGGGGGAAATTTTCCATATTTGGTTTTCTGAGAAGCATTGTGACAGACTTTACTGGAAGGAAAATCTGCAATATTAAACTATAGCAGAGAGAAAAGATTGAAATCATCAGAGGTTGTTATTCAGTCCCCTCAAGGCTTTTGTAGGAAGGCTGTCGTGGGTTTAACCCAGCCAGCAAACTAAGCACCACGCAGCCGCTCACTCACTTCCCCCCCCCCCCCCCCCCCAGTGGGATGGGGGGAGAGAATCAGGGGGAAAAAAAAGAAAAACTCGTGGGTTGAGATAAGAACGGTTTAATAGAACAGAAAAGAAGAGACTAATAATGATAATGATAACACAAATGAAATGACAATAGTAATAATAAAAGGATTGGAATATACAAGTTATGTACAATGCAGTTGCTCACCACTCGCTGACCAACACCCAGTTAGTCCCCGAGCGGGTTGATCCTCCTACCCCCACTCCCCCAGTTTATATACTAGATGTGACGTCATATGGTATGAATACTATGGCATAAGAAGCTGAAAAATCCTTGACTTGAGACTAAACCATTACTTAGCAACAACTGAAAACATCAGTGTTATCAACATTCTTCTCATACCGAACTCAAAACCATAGCACTATACCAGCTACTAGGAAGACAATTAACTCTATCCCAGCTAAAACCAGGACAAAGGCTCATAAGAAATGTTTTGTTTCAAAGGAGATCTGTAATGCCAAAAAGGAGGAACAATACTCTCCTTTTTTTTTTTTTACGACTTCTGTAAAAAAAGATTCTTATGTTTTCTCTGCATGGAATTCACACCAGAGGGGCCGACAACAACCTTTTATCTGTTATTTAGGCATTTGTTGTCAAGGCTCTTGGAGATTCATAGAAGTTTTTTGCAGACCTCTGTAATGAATTTTCCCCCTCTTTGTTTGAACTACTGGTTACAATAAAGATGAATGATTATCAATATTTGCTTTATGGTAGGTGTAGTGACACTAATAGCTGTGCCTGGATGCTTTACTCCGCATTATTTATTTTTGGTGTGTGAAGCTTCATTTGCCCAACTTATCTGTAATGTTTCATTTCATTTCTCTTAAATGCCTGAATAAATAATGTGTGTATTTTATTAAATGCAAAATCAAACCAAAAATGAAGATAGGCTTGGTAACATAGCACTTATATACTAGTTCAAGGGTGGGTATAAATATTAAGGCATTAAGATGATTTGTGATTCAGGTACTTTGAGTAATATTTATTCCAGTGGCCTGTCTCTGAATTAATCTTGATAATTAATTATTTTAATAGAAATAATACTTTATGATAATTGAATGAAGTAGGTTGCCATCATCTTCAAGAAATCTTCATAAGATCTGTGTTTACAGGTGTTCCTTAAACAATGAATATGATTCTCCTAAGAGAAATTTCCAAGAGGGTAATAATATCTAGAGCTGCCAGTTTAGATGTATATTCCAAAAGCTTAATGGCTCAATTACTCCATAGAAGGAACTGTAGAGATTAATGAAGTTACATAACGAAAAATGCTTAAATAATTTCAAATCCATCATAACAAGAAACTGAAATATATAAGATGCTTGGGAAGAAAGGGGATATGTGTATAATATCTATGTACAACATCTAGCACAAGGGATATTCACTTCTGTGTGGCCTATTTCAACCTGATGAAAACAGTATGAATCAGTAATACATTAAAATAGTCATTATTCTAGTTCTGTGAGGTGTACAGGAATAAAAAGAAAAGATATTAGATAATTTTCTTCTCCTTTACCTGTTTTTTAAGTTTGTTTTCACTTTTTCCCAACAAAATAAGCCTTTATCTCCTGACATAAATAAGATTAAAGATCTGCTGAAGTAGAAATAGTTCAGTGAGACAAATTGGTTAACTTTCCATATATCAAGCCATTTTATAAATTTATTTTTCTTAAGGTACTCTAGTAATGTCCTCAAATTGTCCGTTTACTTAAAAGAAAGCATATTAATAATGCATTAACTAATATTAATAATGTTGTTCTGTAACAGGCTACTGAGGTTATTACAGTTCTGTAACTCTGTATTAGCTTTGTGTGGCAAGGTTTTGGTAGCGGGGGGGGGGGGGGTTACAGGGGTGCTTCTGTAAGAAGCTGCTGGAAGCTTCCCCTGTGTCCGAGAGGAGAGCCAATACCAGCCGGCTCTAAGACGGACCCGCCGCCGGCCAAGGCCGAGCCAATCAGCGATAGTGGTAAACGCCTCTGTGATAACATTTTTAAGAAGGGAAAAAAAGTTGGGACAGATGGAAAACGGCAGCCGGAGAGAGGAGTGAGAACATGTAGGAGAAACAACCCTGCAGACACCAAGGTCAATGAAGAAGGAGGGGGAGGAGATGCTCCAGGCGCCGGAGCAGAGATTCCCCTGCAGCCCGTGGTGAAGACCATGGTGAGGCAGGCTGTTCCCCTGCAGCCCAGGGAGGACCCCACGCCGGAGCAGGTGGGTTCCCGAAGGAGGCTGTGACCCCGTGGGAAACCCGCGCTGGAGCAGGCTCCTGGCAGGACCTGTGGATCTGTGGAGAGAGGAGCCCACATTGGAGCAGGTTTTCTGGCAGGACTTGTAACCCCATGGGGGACCTACGCTGGAGCAGTTTGTGAAGAACTGCAGCCCGTGGGAAGGACTCACGTTGGAGAAGATTGTGGAGAACTGTCTCCTGTGGGAGGGACCCCATGCTGGAGCAGGCACTAATTTCATTTAGATGGGGAAAGAAGAGTCCATGTATTCTTCTGTTTTCAACTCTTGGTTAGTAGAAGAGTTAGAGAATGTAGCCCTATGAGGCATTTTATTCTTCTGCTATCATTCAGGGCAATTTATTGGCACAATTATTATGCACTAATAATAAGTCAACTACTGATTAACTTGGAGTTGTGTTTGCATTAACAAAGCATACACAGGTATCTTAGGCTTTAATTCTTCTGTTTAAAAGTGAAATATATGGAAACAATCTCTAATGTTACTTAAATTCAAGGCCTTTTAAAAAATTCTACCTTTGATCATTAATCTTTGCTGGGTTAATGTTTCTATGAAGTACAGTTTTATGTATTTTTTTCCAAGTTTTATTTCAGGCAGTTATCTTTGCAAGATAATCTTTTGAAGTATAGAACTGATTTTTTTCTCAGTCATCATTCCCTTTAACTGTGGACATTTTGAGCTTACAATGCATTCTAAATTGGTCAGTTTAAAATGAAGGTTTTTTCATAGTTTGGCATCTTGGGGCAAATGTTATGTGTGCTTTATTTAGTTTTATCATTATCACTGTTCTGATCATACTCCCAGATTTTACTCTGAACCTCCTTTTACTGGGAGCATACATATAGAATCTTTTCTTGTTAGTGTTTGCATCAACTGGTTCTAGGTCTTTCACGTGCTTACAGGTAAATCTTACATTAAATGTCATGTTATTCATTGGTGCTTGTGTTCTGTCTGAATGTGGGACTGAATCAAATACTTTCATGTAGTCCAGCCAAACTGTGTTAGACTCCTTATGTTAGTTAACATTCTTTATAGGCTTTTCAAGCAGAAGTTGATCCTTTGTTCCTCTCTTTTTTTTTTTGTTAACATCCTTCTGCCATCCACCCAGTGAAATATCAGTGATTATAGTCAGGTGATACAGTCAGTATTAGCAGTTCCGAAGTGACTTGGGAAGATTGAAACTTTTGAGGGCTCTTTCCTTTCTTTCATTTTTTAGGAGTAATAGTATTGTTTTGCTTTCAAGGTTTTCCTGTTAGTATTTGGCAATCTTTTACGCCCATCACTGTCCTTGATGTCTACAATTTTGTCTGTACTATAATTCTACAAGAACGACATTCTTTTTTATGCTTGTAAAGCTCTCAAACACTGAAATTCTGGCTCTAGTTGGAACATTTAGGCACTGCTTAATTGCAAACAAAAAATAATGTCTGTTTAAATTATTTTGCATTAGCTTCTTGCATAAGGAAGTTGCTCTGATTTTAGCTTTGCAGTACTAATTGATGCAGTGTGCATAGATAGGTCTTTTGAGAAGGGGCACAAAGCTGTAGAAAAGACAGCTCTTCCTCTGATCCACTAAGCAAATTAATCTTAACTAGAGTCTAGTTTGCACATTAGAATAATTTTAATCTGCTTTCTAATTGCAATTGACTGAGATTCTTCTGTCTGTTCATCTTACCCTGAATACAAACCTACCTCAGAACCAACCATTACCCATGAGTACTCAGCCATTTTGCCTCTAGCTCCCTCATTTGCTTAATTGGCTCATGCAAGATGTTTAACTTGCAGCCGATGAGACAGGCAGCTCCTCTATACACATTATATATTTCCTTTCTGATCAGTGCTTACCAAAACCAGTCAGCAAAAGCTTGCTTCCGCACCCCCATCGTTTGGTTTCATGCTAGCTTTTAATTATGATTTTGTCCTTACATGGCTGAGGGGGGGGGGGGGGGTTATTGTCAAATGTATTAGTGTTTCCTAATTTCTGCTGAAGTCATCTCTGTCACATATTAAGTTCAGACTACTTTCCTCACTTTCTGTGACAAATTATTTTCCAATTTTTGTCAAAGAAACCATGTTATGAGGCTTCCTTCATTCTAAAATTACCTAGCTGTAGTCAACTCTCAATTACCTTTTGCCATTCTTTTCTGGTGTGGGTTGTCTGTGCTGTAAGTGTAGAGACAGTCTGGGTTAAACAGTATTACTGATTAGTTGTAATCCAGTGCTGTTCTAACACTCTTTCCTACAGCATGGAGCTAGAAGTAATAGTGCCAGCTATTACTGGCTGGGACTAGCTTCTATAGAAGCTAGTCCCAGCTAGACCTATACTAGATGCATGTCAGTAAGGCCTAGTTGCCTCTGCAGTAAATTTCAGTACACACTGAAGTTTTCTGGACTCATCTCAAATCTGGCATGGAGAAAATCAAGCTGAAGTAATAAGTGCTGAGGTAAGAGCCACACAGGTGTTGATGCTCAGGGTTGCACAAGAGCTTATGCTTGAACACAATGCTAAACCCAAGCTGTCTCCATGTGTTGGTGTCACAGCAGGCCAGAATTTATAAACCCTCTTGGCACCTGGCATTCTGGAAAGTGTGATGCTAAGGCTGGGAGTTTAGAACAAGGGGCATGAGAGAAGAGATTTGACACTCAGCAGTGTCTGATACCCTCCTCTGTCTTGGCTCTTTCTTGGTGGGTGTTTTAGGGTGGTTTCAGGGATTCCCGAGAAGGCGAACACACACACACTGACTATAAGGGAAAAAGCAAGCATTTATTAACTACAGACATGCGTTATGCTAAGGGTATCTTGTAAAGCAAATTAACATACCGACCCGAGGACCGTGAGGAAGATGGACCATCCATACATTCTTGTGCCGTCTTGCGCCGCGAGCTCAGCCCAGCAATCGGTAGGTGCCAGCTTTACGTGGGCGTCCCCACAGAGGCAACGGTGGCCTTGCCGTACACCAGTCCGATGCTCTTCGGGAAATCCCGGTATTTATACATTTGCAGAGGAATGGGTTTCAGCACATGTGGCCAGCAGGTACCAAAACACGCCTCGATTGTAACATAGGGAGCCTATGACGCATGCGCTCACTGGCCAGGCGCGCTGCACGAGCCATAGCCATCCTGTCTATTGGTTCATGGGCTTTGTACACACGGCATATTGTCATCATCCAGCAGTCATGCGCCGACCATGCTCACAGCTGTACTGTGCAACAGCCCGCTGCCCGTCCTCCCCCAGTATCGCTCAGCTTTCTTATCTCTGTGGTCAGCATTCCAAGCAATGGGCAAAAAACCATCCATTTTCTGTGCTGACTGCGTTTTTCTTGGCTATCTACTTCTCCCCTAGTGTTCATCCACAGACCAAAATTCCATCTTTTAACCCCTCCATATACAGTGGGTCTCTTGGATATTGGGCTATGTTGGGTTCTGTTAGCTGTGAAACAGAGAGTATGGACAGAGGAGCTAGAGCAAAGTCAGTCTCTCTTGTGTGGCTCCCATAGAGATGAAAAAAATATTTTTTTTCCTTAAGTCAAAAATCCTGCATGCCATTAGTATAAAATCTTCAGATTACATGGAAAAGTTTAGTCATCTTATAAGAGCAAAGCAGGAACCTGGCAATATACACAAGTTCTTATGCTCATATGGCATGTACAACATATGGGAAGTCTAACTATATCTCCCTACAAATATATCAATGCATGGAAATTCAGAGCATGCATGCTGGCAAAAACAAGTACTTGCCAAAAATGTTAGGGGTTCCTAGACTTTCTACATTAAGTTTAAGATTCTGCATTGTACTAATAAAGCTGTGGCTTGTTTCAAACTGTGCATCATTATTCTTGCTGAAACATGCCCTTCACAAATTACCTTTTGTAGCAGTGCTACATATCAAGGTGCCGCGATTAGATCACTGGTCGGCCCGGACCAGGGAAGAGACAGATAACACACATGGTGTGAGCGCCAACTCCGTCCTTTATTGCGCAGTTAATTCCTTTTATACTGACAACGGTAGGTGGGATTACTGATATGTCATAGGGAGGCGACGACTAGCCTTCTACCTTTCCGTGACATCGCGAGATCTTCCGAACGCCGTACTCTACATTTCCCCCTCCTCACGTCCAACTAGCTCCTATTGGTTACACACACTATTCACACATTATTCATGCACTGTCCACACGTCCAGTTGCACTCAATGATTGGTTGTATCAACACTGCGCACGCGCATAAACATAAAATATAATTGGTTATACTGACTAAAACATACGAGACTTATCTCAGTCTAATTGGTCAAGATAAACTGCCGAATTGAGGTTGTTTGTGCCAAGTTCTCTTTATCGTGGAATGCGCACCTGTGTTTTTCTAATTGGTATCTTTCTTATTTTTGTCGTCTTGTTTATTCTGTTCAAGGCCTTCTAAAGGCGTCTGGAATGCTCTTGTGACCGTTAGCTAAATATGAGTCCACAACAATTCCCCCTCCCTTTTTCTATTAGAAGAGCATTAGCAGATTTAGTCACCACCATCCGCGAACTCAGCCCAGCAATCGGTAGGTGCCAGCTTTACGTGCGCGTCCCCACAGAGGCAACGATGGCCTTGCCGTACACCAGCCCGATGCTCTTCGGAAAGTCCCGGTATTTATAGATTTGCAGAGGAACGGATTTCAGCACACGTGGCCAGCGGGTGCCGAAATTCACCTCGGTTGAAACATAGGGAGCCTATGGCACATGCGATCGCTGGCCAGGCGCGCTGCACGAGTCATAGCCATCCTGTCTATTGGTTCACGGGCTTTGTGATGTGGTTGCAAGGCACAGAGAATCTTGACCTGTTATGTCGGCTAAGGTGACCTACAAGATATATGAACACAATTAATTAAACACAGTAAAAGCAACATTATACCTAATAAAATACACAAGAATAAAAGAAACCCCGATTTTTAACAAAGATACAAACCAACTCCTAAGTCCCCATCCCGCAGCTGAATGCTCTAAGCCGAAATGACAGTTTTCTTAATTGCTTTAAAGCTCTTGCAGCTCCTTCTTGCCTCTGCAGTTCTGTTATCTTGTTTATTAATTGCTCCACTGTCAGAAATTCGTAGCAGATACCCAAGACGTCACAAGCCAGGAAAGGATAACAGCAATCTGTAAAGAAAAACACTCAAACACTACGAGGTTAGGGCAGGACGAACCATACGACTAGGGACCCATTTCAGTAGCCCTTCAGGTGTCTGTACACAGGCGTACCCCCGCCTGAGGCAACGCAGCTCAAACGGTCCGTCCCATTGGCGTGTCTGGGGATCACGCACACGGACCAACGGGTAGGGGCCTTTCTCTTCCGTACTCGTAAAATGTCGTTGCGCCGCCGTCTGGTCCAGGTCCCCCCGAATTGTCTGATTTAATGAAGTTAACGCAGTTAACAGGAGACGCTGTGTACGGAGAACAGGTGAATTATCCCGTAAGCAGGAGGGCTCCGCTTGGTCCCCCTCCCTAAGCCGATCTAGCAGGGTCTTTAAGGTTCGATGTGCTCGTTCTACAATGGCCTGGCCGGTGCTGTTATAAGGAATGCCATGTACAAGGGCTATACCCCCAGATTGCACAAAATCGTTTCATCACCTTTTCCGCAGTATAAGCTGTACCATTATCCGTCTTGATCTGTCGTGGAATCCCCAGTTGGGCTATGCAAGCACGCCAGCGTTGTACAACCGCCAAGCTATTCTGCTTCCTGTGCGCTGTAGCGAGAATATATTTACTATAGGTGTCTACGGTAACATGCAAATACTGTAGTGGCTTAAAGGGAGCGTACTCCGGTCCACTCATGTTGACTGCGGGCTACTTATGCTAACTCTAAATAATCAGGCTCAAAGAAATGTTCCCCATTTTCCATAAAATCCCCCACAATTTCCCCCTTTTTTTTTTATTTATTATTTTTATGCAAGCCAAGTTACATGAAATGCTTTTGCAATCATACGTTCAACTATTTTATGATACGTGGTACAATCATTACAACTGCTAATATTACAATTAAAATAACTAAGCCATGCATAAGCAAATCTTTTAATCATCCCGTAATTCTCAAACTTGTTAGCCATCCAGTTAAAGCTGTGTCAGTTATCGTGAGCCTTTTACTGTGAATCATATTAATATCGGGTGTTAGTAACGTAAGTTGTCCGAGGCTACGTGGCCTCCTGTTAAGTTTTGATGGAATTCCTCTCCCACGCTCTATTCCCACAAATTAAAAACATCCGCGTAGGTAAAGCAGCTGGAATAGAAAAAAGAGTGTGATATTCTGGAATAGATATAGTTACACCAAGCTGTAGCATTTCTATATACAGGCAAAATAGCATTTATATTCTGACCCTTTCCAGTGGTGTTATGGGTGTAATTAAACATCACACAGGGATTCATGATGACTGATCCTAAGAACTCTAACTCTTGAGGTTCTTGCATTTCTTGAGGCAGGTGTGCATACAGCAGGAAAAGTAAACATGGTATCTCCTTGCTGTAGAGCTTTTTCTCGACAGCATTGCATCAAACTATGTGTATTTTTTTCCAAATCATTAAGTGAATCGTCACGGATTAGACAGAGGCATAGAGTTAGAGGGATTAGCAGGAAAAGGAGATACAGGTAGTGCAGTAAAGTTAGGTTCTGTTTTAAGTTCAGCAAACCCTGGAGAGGGAGTACCAGGCGATTGGGGTGGGGGGGGTGGGGGACGGCGGCGGCACGGCAGCGGTCCCGGCCGCGCAGAGGCCGTGGGAGGCAGCGGCGGGGCGGCCGCGGCAGGCAGCGGTGGAGGTAATGAGGGATATAAATCCGGCTCTTTTCCAGAGTCCACCCTGCCTGATACAAAAGAATTATTATCGGAATCAGAATCCTGCTCATTAGCGGCCTCCTTACAAACTGCCTCCTCAAAAGCAGTATCAGGTTGTACCCGCCTGCAAAACTTGTTGCAAGGCCGCCAGTATCGGACGCGCTTCCCGGTGTTGCTCTCTCTCCAGTACATGGCGTATCACGTTACCTAGGGACGAACCCGCTGGCAAATGGGAGACAAGCGCTGCGCTCTGTGGGTTAGCTTGAGCCCTAGCACATTCAAGCACAATCACCTCTTTAGCCGCCTCCGGGAGGTTTGCCGCCTGCACAGCAAGCTGAAGCCGATCTAAAAAGGCAGTAAACCTCTCGGCAATCCCCTGCGGAACTTTCACGCAAGGGGGGTCCGCTCTATCCATGGCCGCGACACGCCCAAGTGCGGCCAAGGCAGTTGTTGCAACTGCCGTAAAGTCACGCCCGCACGTGCCTGTGCCTGAGGCGTTGCAAACCGTCCCTCCCCCATGAGCTGCCGAACCACCCGCCGCAACTCCTCTCATGGATACTGGGGGGGGGGGGGGGGGGGGGGGGGGGGCGCATCAGGTCCCGCTGGTGCCGCCTCTGCAGGAAAAACCTCCGTCTCCGCCGCACCCTCCGTGCCCATGTCCGCCATCAAAGACGGACCACTCTGCGAGCCCCGCTCCACGGCCGCCCGCTCCGTCTGAGTCCGACCCGCTGTCCCCGAGGGCGCTGTCCCCGAGGGCACTGTCCCCGCTGTCCCCGAGGGCACTGTCCCCGCTGCTCCCGAGGGCACTGTCCCCGCTGCTCCCGAGGCGGCGCTGCACCCGCAGACACAGCAGCTTGCGCCGCCAACCAGCACGCCTCAGCCTCCCGTCCCGCCGCGACCACCTGCTCCACCTTCCCCCAACTCTGCGATCGTTCAGCAGCTCCGCGCTCGGATCGGAGCAAGGACTCCCGAATCTCTCCCCAATTTGGGGGGCTCAAAACTTATCTAGGAGACCCAATGTCCCCCCGGCGCAGCATCCATTGGATGCATTCGCCCGTGGGGCCCCTCCTAATCGAACCACGGGCACCCACCTCATCGGCTAACACCTTTAATACCTTAATCGCTTGCGCAAGCTCCATCGTCGCCTGTGCGACCGATCACGTCGGGGTCACCACTATGTAGCAGTGCTACATATCAAGGTGCCGCGATTAGATCACTGGTCGACCCGGACCAGGGAAGAGACAGATAACACACATGGTGTGAGTGCCAACTCCGTCTTTTATTGCGCAGTTAATTCCTTTTATACTAACAACGGTAGGTGGGATTACTGATATGTCATAGGGAGGCGACGACTAGCCTTCTACCTTTCCGTGACATCGCGAGATCTTCCGAACGCCGTACCCTACAAGTATCTTGGTGGAGATGTGAAAAAAAATTATTATTGTAGTACTAAAGACCCAGCAATCGAAAGAATTCCTCCTTTAGCTGCGGCCTTGAAGTATGGCTGCTTGTGCAGAGGATTCAAAAATGATCTCAAATTAACTGAAACATTCACACCCAAAAGGGGAACCTTTTTCAGTTGTAGAAAATCTACCATTCAGAGTCCGGGACATTTGGTTTAGGCATTAAGTGATGGAACTTGGACAACTCACTTATCATTAGATGGCACGGTAAAACAAGTCACTTTAGGCATGCCAACATTATGCCCGATTTGGAAGAAATCGCCATTCAAAGGACCCTTGGAGAATTTAAAGTTAAAACGAACCAAGAGGTCTGAAATAGATGATGATACATGGAACGAACCATCAACAGGAGTGAAAATTGGCTGGGCACTTGAATCCCTTTTGAACCCTATAGCTTCATACAGAAACAGAGAATGGCTCCACCAGTTAACAGGTCAGGTAGAAAAATTAGCAAACATCACAAAAAAGGGGTTCAAGGAATTGAACGTACAGCTGCAGGTGACATCTAGGATGACTCTCCAAAATAGAATGGCTTTAGACCTACTTTTACTTAAGGAACATGGAGTGTGTGGATATCTCAAAGATAGAGTGGACCATTGTTGTATTCATATTCCTAATGTCACTCAGGACGTAGAACATGATTTGGAGTTACTGAGCAAAGTTGAAAAAGAAACTGAAACTATTCGAGAAGACATGTCAGAAGATTGGCTGGGAAAAATTTTTAGTGGATTGGGATGGAATCCGAGCTCTTGGTTACGGTCTATAATCAAAACTCTGTTTCTGTTACTAATTGTCTTTTTAATGATCATGCTACTATATGCTTGTCTGAAAAGACAATTTATCAATAGAATTGCAGTAAATCGCATGATCATGAGAGAGGTTCCAATTGTTCCACCAGAATGCAGTCCACCACCAGTATATGCCGAAACAAATATTGACTCTCGGAATAATAGTGGATAAATGTTAGGTAGATGATGTGAAAGTATTGAAATAATTTTCAACACTTTCAAAGGGGGGAAATGTTACTGATTTGTCATTGATTTGTTATTAGTTAATCATATTTAATTTTAATATTTTAGCAAAATCATATGTATGTTGTATTTTATACATTTAACCACCAACCAGTGTCTGCTGTGAAATCCCCTGTATAGCCCCGTACCAAGGCCGGAGAAATTGGCTAAAATCATCTAGTAGGAACATTTAGAACTTAGATAACAAGATAAAGAAATACCTGACGACCACGTTGAGCCACGGGGTGGTGTAAGAGTTGTCAGTACGTTACCTGACAACGGCCTGTTTGGAACGCAGCGGCCAATCCCCAAGGATAGAATGTGCAGTACAAGGCTCCTGGAAGGTACCTGGCTAGAGCCGTTAGAGATAACCGCATAGCTACTGTCAAAAAGGATGGATTGCACCTGTTGCCATAACATTCATGAAGAAATCATGAACTCTAGACGAACTTTGCTTCATTATAATACCAAAACACACCTCCTGGTCAAAAGCTACCTGCCTCCAAGACTTACCACGCCTCGGAGAGACCTTCACTGTGCCTGCGTAAAGGATATTTACATATGCTAATGATTTCCCGGAAGTCTAATGAATATGTATAACTTTTCTTGGAAATCTAATGAATATGTATCAATAAGTCTTAATATAAGGAATATTGTTTTGGTGACAGGTGTGCGTGGTTTGTGAGAGGACTCGCCCGCGCACCCGGCCGTCAATAAAGAAGTGTCTGCTTATCTACACTAAATTGGTGTTGATAAGTTCTTCATTCCGAGCTTTTCGGTAACATCACCACGGGCTGCAGGGGCATCCACCTCCTCCAGCACCCCTCCTCCCCCTCCTTCCTCACTGACCTTGGTATCTGCATAGATGTTCCTCTCACGTTCCAATCCCACTACTCACTGCAGGTTCCCCTTCTTAAATAAGTTATCCCAGAGGCGCTACCACTGTCACCGATTGGGTCGTCCTGGGCCAAAGGTGGGTCCGACTTGGAGCCGGGGGAGCTTCTGGAAACTTCTCACAGGAGCCGTCCTTGCAGCCCCCTCCCCCGCTACCAAAAAACCCTGCCACACAAACCCAAAACAGGCACCAAGCCTGTCAGAGTTCAAGGAGCGTCTGGACGACGCTTTTAGTCATATGGTTTAGTTTTAGGTAGTCCTGTGAGGAGCAGGGAGTTGGACTCAATCCTTATGGGTCTCTTCCAACTTGAGCTATTCTATAATTTTATGATTAATAAATAATCCTGGATTTATTTTGTTATGTTCTATTGTTTTAATTTAATTTGAAAATGACAGTAATTTTATCACTAACGCTGTATCATTCACTTTTCCTTAGTGTATATTATCCTCTCTGGAGGGTCTTAGTCAAGACTGCTACCTGTGATTTCTTTTTATTTATTTCTATACTTAGAGTAACTCTAACACAAAATGCTAGAGGCTGCTTTTTGGATCAACAGTTTGAGAACATCTTCTACTCAGAGAATTATGCAAACATGTAGCTGCATTAGTTTTGTCTTGATAGTTCTCACCTTCTAGAGGATTTAGACAAATATTATCCTTGATTTGTATGTCTGCAAATCTGCATTGAATTTATCATGGATTAGATTTTGTAATGTAATCATTCTACATTCAAGAGCAGCAGTTTCAGTATACAAACTAGCTATTCTCTAATTGCTCTTGCTATAGAAAGCCACAGAAAAATTGTTGGTGCTGTATTAAAGGTATGTATACAATCAGGAACTGCTTACTGTACAACATGTGTAATCCCTGTGGCTTCCCTGAGTGTGAATAGATTTTAATTCTGTTGTTGAAATAGTCTCTTTTTTACCATCTGTAAATTGATAAAGCTTCAGCTGAAAATGTCAATAGTACAACTATTCTGTAAACTGAATTCTAGAACTTAACAGAGGCTAACAAAGAACAAGAACTGTTTCTTTACCCTGAAGTATATTATCAAATAAATTTGGGTACAGTACTGAAACTGAGGATCAGATTTAGAAACCCTACATGGTCATGCACAAAGGTTACTGCAGACTCTATGATCCATACTGTGACTACTACCTTTAGTAAATTCTGACATGAGAAATACCTTTAGATGTCTATCTGTCCAGCTAGAATGGAAATAAGCTGTGTCTCTACATGTGATTCCAGCCATCTGCAGATAAAAACTGAGCTGTGGAGTTCCTAAAAAACTGTATAGCAACATGGAGTAGGGATTTGAATTATGAAACAGAAGAGCTGAGGGAGCTCCAAATCCCTTTTAATGTATTTGCTCCTTTTTTAAAAAGAAACCCTATCTTATTTGATGAATACAGACACTAAATAATTTCTACACAGGCATGAATTTGTTAAAACTTATACTTAACTTTTTTGTGCATGACTGTGTTGCTATACTCTGAACAAGAACTTTCACTCAAATCACATGAATATGCATGCACAGTGCCAGCGGATTCTGGCAGACTTAGTAGAAACCTGTTACTAGATAACAAAAACAATGTTGTGTGCAAATCACACTTTTATATCCATAAAAGCGCGCAAATCAAAAAGGATTTTCACCAGAGCATGAATAAGCAAATCTGTTGCGTGTGTCCCTGCCAAAGCTTTTGCAACCTCCTGTTGAGGTACTAGCAATGCTCAAAATAAGACTCCAAACAATATAAAAATATTCTCCCAATTTTATAAATTGGCCTCATTTTACTATGACTGAAGAATGTAAGATGAGAGATGGAAAATTTTACTCTAAAAATGTGCCCGAATGAATAATATGCAAGCTATAATAACCATTTACATTATAAGTGCCTATGTAAGATTAAATTAGCTTATCAGATGTACCAAGGTCATTTTGACCCAGTCTCTTCTTTCTGATATGAGCTGCTGAAAGACTGTAAGAAAAAAGGCAAGTACAGACTGACACCTTCCCATACGTGCCCTTGCAGCAACCAGCAGCTTAGGACCCCGGTGCTTTGGAAGCTGTGCTCAGAACAATGTGTTAAAATGGCATTGACAGGACTTTCTTTTCTTACATGTGTCTGTGCATATTTTTGAACCAGATTTCATAGTGCCCCCACTTACTGTGCTTTGTGTCCCTTGGTGGAGTAGTCTTAGATTGATTTAATTTCAGGTGAAACTAAACCAGAAGATGAGTTCCAAGAGCTCTGATGTGCTCCAGTAATGTGCTCCAACCACTAATGGGCATTCAGCCCTTGGGATTGGAAGTAAGTTGCCCCTGGTCCCTAAAATGCAAATGTGGACATCTGGTCCCCAGTGCAAATTGTTTTGCCCTATCAATTATGGCCAGTATAATTGCTAATGTAAGAATGCTTCTGAGACACAGCAAACAATCTTTCCTAAAACATCTTTATGCTATTCATAATTTTACAGACCTCTTGTATCTGTCTTCTGTAATATCCTTTCCAAACAAAAGTGTTGTAAACTTCCTTTGTATGGAAAAGCTTCCATACTTCAGATCATCCTTTCCGCATTATGCTTCACCCTGCTCTATCCTTTGAGATGATGTAATCTAAAATTATATGCAAAATTGGAGAAGTGGGATCACCACAAATCTAGACAATGACATAATGTTTTCCATTTTATGATCCTAATAATTCCTGTTTACTTTTTGACTATGGCTGTGCACTGAATGTTTTCAGAAAACTAATCACAGTATTACACAGATATATTTTCTTAAGTGGCAATAGCTAATTTACAGCTCATCATGTTGCAAATATTCTGGTAAAGAAATTAAAATTTAATCACATAAAAGAGTTTGGTTTGATTAAGAAGTAGAAAATTGTGAAGCATAGGTATGGGAGTGTTAAGTTTGAAATGTAGTCATAGGAACTTTAGAAAATGTACTATGTGTAACCATAAGAATTCAAGTATTGTCTAAAATCAGTTAACCACAGAAACTTTGACAAAGATTTGTTGATTTGTAGTGTTTTGGTTTAGGAAACTAAGGAAACTGTTATGGACACCAGTTTGCTGCTTGGAAACCCCTTACCCTTCCCACCTCGATCTAATTATCGAGGATTCCAATCAGTAGAGTTAAGTGAGATTAACCAATGATTATTTTAATATAAGAATATTAATAAGATGGTGTGACTGAAGGACCAATTATTAGAAAGGTTACATTTAAGAATAGACATAGTATGCATTTTTATGTAAACTAATATAGATGATGATGAGAATCGTACTGCGCAGAATCACCTAAGAGAGGTCAAGAAGCAGACAAGTGAGGAAGACTATGGAAGACCACCAGAGGGCTCCTGAAGACCACCAGAGACCTTCACTGCGCCTGCATGAAAAGACATTTACATATGCTAATGATTTATCGGAAAGTTAATGATTATGTATAACATTTTCGAGAAATTTACTGAATATGTATAACAGGTGTGTATTTAACCTGCACAGTTAGACTAGACAGGTGCACACGCTAGGTGGAGCGATCCCCCGCGTGCCCAGCGCTGCAATAAAGGAGTGCCTGGTTCTTAACTTCTCATTGCTGTTAAGGAGTTTTATTCCGGATTTCGGCAACAATCATAGTGAATATTATGTATTATGGAGATTTCATAGCCTCTGTGGGCAACTGCTCCACCACTTGACTGTCCTCATGGTGAAAGTGTTTTTCTTATTTGCAGTCTGAATCTCTCATATTCATTGTCACTCATCCTCCTGCCATGCACCACTGTGAACAGTTGGCTCTGTCCTCTTGGTGGTCTCCTTCTAGCTATAGGAAGGCTGCCCTGAGATCCTCCCCAAAGCCTATCCTTCTCCAGACTGAACAAGCACAGTTCCCTCAGCATCTCCTCACAGGACAGGTGTTCCAGCCCCCTGAGCATCCTGGTGTCCCTCTGCTAAACCTGCTCCAATTTATCAACATCTTTCCTGTATTGGGGGGGGGGGGGGGGGGGGGGGGAACTGCAGTATTCTAGATGTGGTCTGCTGAGTAGCAGGTAATCACTTCCCTCATCTACTGCCCATGCTCCTGTTCATACAGCCCAGGATGCTGCCAGCCACCTTTGCTGCCAGGGTACATTGCTAGCTCATGCTCAGCTTGCTCTCCATCAGGATACCCAGGTCCTTTCCAGAGAGCTGCTCTCCAGGCAGTCAGTGCCCAACCTGTCTCATTGCCAGGGGCTCTTCCTTTCCAAGTGCAGGACTTAGCATTTGTCCTGGTGTGACCGGTACCCTCTGCTCCTGGACCCCTGGTAACATGGTTAGCATAACCAACGCCATTTTATGAGGCAAGCAGCCATTCTCTGTGACCGAGTGGGTCACATATTCGTTCCCTTTGCCTCATTATCAGGCCCTGAAGGTCCCGTGAAACAAGTAGACAAACCAAACAGATTTCTTCTCCTCCCTACTGGCCTCAAGATTCCTGGGCGCCAGGCCAATTACTCTGTGACAGTCTGACAAATTATAGTCAATGTCTCAAACGTTCGTTAAAGAACTTTGGTGGAGAAAATGGCCTCTGTAAAAACGCTGGAGTTTTGTGAACAGGACAATGTGGCCGGAGGAGAGGGCCCCACAGAGGGTGGGACCGCACTTCTCCAAAGCTGCAATTCCTTATCTTAAGTGACCAGGAGAAGGAGCACAGCATATGCGCCTGGAGGAGGAGGCCCCACGGAAGATGGGACTGTGCTTCTATCTTAAGCAGTCATGCCAGCAGGGAAAAAGAGGCAACTCCCCAATGAACCCCCCCCCAAAGCTCACCGACCTATTCCAGAGAACCCCGGGAACGTGAACTGCGCATGTCGAGACCATCAACTAACACACTATAAAAGAAGGGAGAACGAGTTCTCAGTGCGCGCCCTCCGGAACTGGATCTCTACGCTGGCTGGACCAACGCTGGACCCAGGACTGGTGAAACCCTTTTCTTCTCTCTTTCTTTCTTTCTTTTTTTCTTTCTTTCTTTCTTTCTCTCTTTCTTTCTTTCTTTCTTTCTTTCTTTCTTTCTTTCTTTCTTTTCTTTCTTTCTTTCTTTCTTTTCTTCTTTCTTTCTTTCTTTTCTCTCTTTCTCTCTTTCTCTCTCTCCCTCTTTTCCTTCTATCTTTTCCACAGTCCCTACACCTCATCCTTTTAAACATAAACCGTTGACCAAGTCTGAGACTAGGAGTGGATCCAGCCGCCCCTGGGCTCCTCTTTGAGAAGGAGTCCAGAAAGCAAGGGGGTCTGCTCTGAACCTTGTGACTCCACGGGAGGGCTCTCCTTCTGATACATTTCATGTTCCTTTTTCCATTTCTTTTTCTACACCTCCCTTGTCTTTTCAAACAGCGGCTTAACGACATGTTGCAAGGTTCATATTGATAAGTTCACTTGTACTTGGGCAAGGTTAGCTAGGTTGACTAAATGTTGATTGTTGTTTGAACTCCCCTGGTGTCGTTTCACCTTAATTCTGACAAAGGAAATCCACGAACCTGAGTCGCTCCAACTTTGGGACATGACATACTCCCTTCCTTACTGGCCTTGAAGGTCCCAGGCACCCAGCCAAACAGGTGTTGATGACCCTGTCACAGAACAGGGAAGCGTAACAGCACACAGAGCACTGTCTATAAAATCAAGCAGTTACAAGTCCTAAGTGGGGAACTTGGACTGGAGCTGCTGCTGGACAGTGAGACCCGTGACCCCCCAGTGGCCAGGGACGCCTCCACTGTCATCTGCTTCCTCCAAGGACTGAGTGACTTGTATTCTTTTATATGATTTTTGAGTTTAGATTATGATTGTTATATTGATACAGCAAACCATGCGTTAAGATTTGACCCAATCTGCAGAAGGTCCAGGTGATTAGAAATCATAAGTTAAGTTGTATTATAAATTCTGTATTATGCTAATTATAGATTGTACTATATTGATTCTGCTTGTAGAAATCCTGTGCCATTCTAATAATAAATTCTGTGCTATACTAATCATCATATCCTGTTAAGAAAATAAAGCTTTAATTGTAATCGCGATTTAGTGCCATCATCATTCTGCCAAGGATTCCCTAAAAGAACCTGTCTATCCCCTTAGTGTCAGGTGACACCTTGTTGAATTTCATAAGGTTCCTTTCAGCCCATTTTTCCAGCCTGTCTAGGTCTCTCTGAATGGCAGCCCTGCCACTGAGTCTACCAACCAGTCCTCCAATTTGTTGTCATCTGCAGACTTGATGAGAGCATGGAGAAATGGGCCATATAAGAAATGGGAAGTCTTATAATATCGCAGTTAAACAGAAACAAGCAATCCTGACAACACATACAGATTAGCTAGAATTTGATTCCCTTCAATACACTGATGAACCAATAGAGGTGACTGAGCAGCCATAATTTCTGAGAGGCATATCACTCTCCTACACAGTCTAGCTCTGGATGCAGTCTTCAGGATTGGGAAAAGGCTATGAAATATCTTTTCCAATGGGACTGTGGCTCTGAAGTCTCTAAAGAACAGCCTCTGCAAAGCAGCTCAAAAGATGAACAAGGCTATTGCTACACAACGCTTTGTACTAATGCCGTCGGGAAAACAGCAGGGATAGAAAGTGGCAGTGCTAACAGGGCTAAAGCTAAAGGCATCTCAAAGACTGACCTTTGTAACTTAAAGTTCCCCTTCCCTTTTATTTTTTTTTTTCTTTCAGATTAATTTCTGCTTGTTGAGGTGCAGAAGTGAAGGCTTGGTGAATATCTCAGATTTATGCAAAAGCTTTTGAAATAACACTTTTAGGCACAGTGTACTAATTGTCTGTCTGGTTTTCGAATTCCTGCACTTGGCTACACCAAAGTCACTGTCAAATTAAGTATTGTATTCTCAATTTAAATGATCTTTATCACTTCTTTTAATTCACATTTCTGGTCTCAAATTACTTTTGGAGACTTACCCTTTGTGAACTTTCAGTGATTGTACAGTGTGTGTAGAATACAACTCCAATTTAATGGCATGCAAAGGCTACACTCACGATGTTATTAAACTATAAATATTAGATAACAGGATCCAGTCAAGCATATTTGCTATTTAACTATGCTATCTAAACTACGCTATTTATTTATTTTTAAATCTATTTAAGGAAACTGTTATTTGAGATGTTATTTTTATTGTGCAATTATATTTTTTAAAAGTTACCAATACTCAAAACAATAACTAATGTAACATCTTTGTTTATCTCATGTAAAACAAATGACATTTTAGAGGAATATTTTAAATTAGCTTGTTAAATTTCACATATATTAAAAATCTGAAAGGTAAAAGAAGGTTGGCTTTCATTCTTGAATAGCATTTCTGTTTTATCATTAACCTATCGACCAAATAGAGCATACCATATACAGAGCAACGGCTTATGTAATGTTTATGGAACAAATGGGAATTCTGTTACTGATTTTAACTGGAAAAAAATACAGTGTGGTATAAGGATAAACTACTCTGGAGCAATTTTCATCAGCTGAAAGCACAGAAGTGCTACAGTGCTGAAGTCTTTTGTATAAAAACTCAGAAGCTATGGAAGTTTTGAGGTTTGTTTTTTTTTAGTTAGAAGATAATTAAAAATTCCTTGTGGAAATTCTCATATGAAAGAAGCCTCACGTATTGATTAGAAAATTTGTTTGGCTCAGTTAATCAGTTCAGGAAAAAAGTAAGGAAAAAGAAGAGATGGTTGATTTTATCCAGCAGTGCTGCAATGTTCAGAAATGTCATGGTCTAAGCCCAGCCGGTAACAAAGGACCACGCAGCCGCTCGCTCACTCCTCCCGCCCCGCTCTGGTGGGATGGGGAGGAGAATCAGGAAGGAGAAAAGAAAAAAAAAACCGGAACCTCGAGGGTTGAGATAAGGACAGTTTACTGGGACAACACAAGGAGAGAAGTTACAACAACAACAATAGGACTAATAATAGAATATACAAAATGAGTGATGCACAGTGCAACTGCTCATCACCCGGAACCCGACGCTCCCCCACTTCCCCCACAGAGAGAGAGCTCCCCCCAGCCCGCTCCCCATTTATATAATGAGCATGATGGCACATGGTATGGAATAGCTCCTTGGCTAGTTCGGGTCAGCTGTCCTGGCTGTGCCCCCTCCCAGCTTCCTGTGAAAATTAACTCTATCCCAACTGAACCCAGAACAAGAAAGTCTAAATTAGTTCAAACTGATAAATCTTTAATATAATCTAAGCTTCTCAACAGCCATATTTCTCTCCTTGCAGCCTAGTCTAATTCTGAGGTCTGATTTTATCAGGTCTAGCATCACTAATGAGTGGTTTACATGTTCAAAGTTTACCATTTTTGTGTCCAGAGTATTAAAACAATATTTTGGAAGAGATTTTATCATATGGAAAACTTGAATCATATGAAGTTTGAAAATAACTGCCAGATCCTCAGTGACCACTGCACTTCCTGGATATGAACTAGACAAAAGAGCACATGCATTTCTAACAGAGCCACAGAATTTCTTCTTTGATAATGCAGTGCTGTCTTATAAAGAGGCAGCTATTCTCATATTCAAAACCTGTCGCGGTCAAGACGGACAAACGACAAGTACGCATTCTTATAGTACAAGCAAAGAAGGTTTTTTTATTACTACAAGCCAGCAAATTTATACCCATTATGCTTGTTACCTTGTACATATGTCTGTCCCTTATTGGTCAGAAAGTTGTCAGAAGTTGTTTTTCTCACCCCTCATTGGGTGACTTTTTCAGGTTCCTTATCACAACTGCAAACGGTCAACACATTCCTTAAACTTAGTTTCCCAGGCATGCTTCTCGTTCTTTCTTGTTCTCTCACAGGAACACTGCAGTCTTGTCAAGGTCAATATCCTCCCCAGGCCCCTCAGTCCAGCCGAGGTCCTCCACAAAACCTGCATGTTTTCATCACTTTCTAAGCATTGTAATCATATCCCCGTTCAGTCCAGTCACTCCACTCATGTCACCCACTCTGTTCTTCACATTCTTTATATTTTGTCTTGTCGTGGTTTAACCCCAGCCAGCAACTAAGCACCACGCAGCCGCTCACTCACTCCCCCCCCACCCAGTGGGATGGGGGAGAAAATCGGGAAAAAGAAGCAAAACCCACGGGTTGAGATAAGAACAGTTTAATAGAACAGAAAAGAAGAAACTAATAATGATAATGATAACACTAATAAAATGACAACAGCAATAATGAAAGGATTGGAATGTACAAATGATGCGCAGTGCAATTGCTCACCACCTACTGACCGGCACCCAGCTAGTCCCCGAGCGGCGATTCCCTGCCCCCACTTCCCAGTTCCTATACTAAATGGGACGTCACATGGTATGGAATACCCTGTTGGCCACTTTGGGTCAGGTGCCCTGGCTGTGTCCTGTGCCAACTTCTTGTGCCCCTCCAGCTTTCTCGCTGGCTGGGCATGAGAAGCTGAAAAATCCTTGACATTGGTCTAAACACTACTAGCAACAACTGAAAACATCAGTGTTATCAACATTCTTCACATACTGAACTCAAAACATAGCACCATACCAGCTACTAGGAAGACAGTTAACTCTATCCCAGCTGAAACTAGGACATGCCTTCTGCAACTCTAATGTCTTATTAGGCTGTTACCTTCCTAATTAAACAAAAATTAATCTAAGTAGCCTCTTTTCCCCTACTGCTCTCAGTGATATTAGGGTTTACATTTGCGAGGGCATCTATTACAGTGTCAGAAGTCTTTTGCTGCCAGTATGCTCAGCCTTCTGTAAGAGACTGAATTGTTATCTCCAACCGTTTGCCTCAAAGATTGTTAGGTGTGAAGGACTGGACTGTCATCTCAAGGAACTGTGAACTGTTTATCTCGAGCCCTTTGTCTCTGAGATGGCCTGTTTAAGCAGGACACTCCTCTGCCCTTAAGGATGATTACCAGGCCATTGAGGCATCCAGGGGAGGAAAGGGGGCTGGAGCTGATAAGATACTGGTTTCTGGTGTCGATCACGCGTGATCACGTGTGATAGACGAAACCTGCAGTGCGTGACATCATCAAAATATGCCCTATAAAAACCCATAGAGACAAGCCGTGGGGCTTTTTCACCACCGAAGAATTGAAGATTGAGGACCAACGGGACACCGCTGGATCTGTGGTGGTGACCATCCTTGCAACTCCCACCACCAACTACTTGCCTGAGGACCAACGGGACACCGCTGGATCTGTGGTGGTGACCATCCTTGCAACTCTATCCCAACTGCTTGCTTAATTTCTGCCTTTTCTTCCATTCTATCCTATCGCTACTATTTTCCACTTTTGATACTTTTGATAATACAAGCTCTTTTGAGTATACAGCATTTGACCTCATTTGTGTCTTAATCTCGCTATTGGGATCATATTGGGACAATTTAAGTCCCTTTGAAATACTGTATGGAAGACCGTACTTGTTTCAGTTTACAGGGGAGGACATAACCCAGCAAGGTACGGGATATATATATAATTATATGATCTCCCTCCAAAAGCAGCTAGAGAAAATAAACAAGCAAGTTTTAGGAGCTAGAGCTAGAGGATTAGATCAACCAATTCATTCCTTTAAACCAGGTGATTATGTGTATATAAAGACTTTTTCAGGACAACCCTTGGAGGAGAAGTGGGAAGGACCTTATCAAGTCTTACTGACGACTTTCACTGCTATCAGGATCAAAGAACAGTCTGCCTGGATCCAGTATTCGAGAGTGAAGAAAGCACCTGAGAAACCATGGACAGTCGTCCCTACAGGGCCCACAACTCCGCGGTTCTCCAAATCATGATGGTAATGGAGGCATTACTTGGCTCAAATGGAGCTCGATGGCACTCAAATACACATTTCGCTTTAACCCAGAATATCTCTAGGATTCTGAACAAAACTGATTGTTGGGTATGTACTCACTTACCAGAATACGGAGGAAAAGGACTCCCTTTAATTGGTATTCCGGTACCAAAGGATCATTCCTGGGCGAGTCTTTGGGAAAATACTTCATGGAATACTAACAATGATGAGATCTGGAAGTTAGAAATAACTAGCCCTGAGACACTGGAACCTTACTGTACATGCATACGGAGATGTAATCCCCCTAAGGGACAAGGGAAGATTGATTGTATTGGTGGAACATATGTGGGGAATCATACCGTTTGTAATAAGACAATAGACATTGGGACTTCAATCTCTGTTAATACTACAGCATGGCCAGTGCCGGAAGGGAGAGGGTGGTACTGGCTATGCAACGACACTGCTCGGAAAGTGTTACCTAGAGATTGGATGGGAACATGTACCTTGGGAGCAGTGATTCCAAATATAACTATACATAATTCCCCACTAAAAGGAACACCTCTCCTAAGGGCTAAACGAGATATTGAAAATCCTTTAGTAAGAAGGCCCACTGCCTTCCATAGTTTTGCCTGGTGGTTCCTTCCATGGTTGGGAGTAAGTGAACTGGAAAAAGCCATTGTCAATATATCAGCAGTAATAGAGAACATCGAAAATCGGACAATAGATGCGATAAAAGCACTACAGCTAGAGGTATCTAGCCTGTCTCAGGTCGTGTTACAAAATAGAATGGCATTAGATATGTTGTTAGCCTCCCAAGGTGGAGTATGTACGATCGTAAATGCTAGTTGTTGTATGTATATAGATCAAAGTGGAAGAATTTCTACAGACCTGGAAGAGATTAAGAAACAAACTGCAGTTTTACACGAGGTAACGAGAGATGACCTAACATGGGGGTTTGAAGAGATGTGGAACAAATTAACATCATGGTTACCTAATTTTGGTTGGTTAAAGCAAATTTTTGTTATGATCATTGTCCTTTTGGCATTGGGAATATTGATCTGTATCATGATAAAATGCTTTATGTGGCACTGTCAAAATACTGTAAAAAGCTATGAAGATTGGAAACGAAACAAAATAAGACACCAATTAGAAACAGGGAAATACTTTGAATCTTTCAAAGAAGATGAAAATCTGTGACAGGCGGAAGAATCCGCCTAAGCATAAAGAAAAGGGGGGAATTGATGCAGAGGCTGACACTAGGCCTAGTAGATGCAGAAATAGAACGTATGCTTTGACTCAGTGTATTGTCAGATAAAGGACTTCGGAATTTGTTAGAAGATTAACAACTGTCTTCATAAGTTGATTTACGTAGACAAGCCAAGGACATAAGCCTGTGTATGTAATGATATGTCTTGTTTGTGGAGGTATCCTGTGTGATAAGGGGAGATGTTCTGTCTTTTGTGATGTCTGAGCTAAAGTTAGGAGATAAGCAGAGAAGTTGTTTGTGAGGCCCAGAAGAGGAGCATACTGCGCAAACTCATACAACAAGGGTCAAACAGCGGACAAGTGAGGAAGACTATGGACGACCACCAGAGGACTCCGGACGACCACCAGAGACCTCCAATGCGCTTGCGTAAAGGACATTTACATATGCTAATAGCTTTTCGGATAACTAATGACTATGCATAACATTTCTCGGAAATCTAGTGAATATGTATGTAAGGCATGTATTTAACCCATACAGTTAAGCTCGTGGTTAAGCACGTTTGGAGGAGCGATCCCCCGTGCTTCCAGCGCTGCAATAAAGAATACTGAACTCCATCACTGAATGCTCAATTTGTGAAACACCTGGATTGCTTTTTTGGGCTTGCATCTAAATTGTGTTTAGCACCATCTAAAGTTCCATATTTGGTATTCTTAACTTTGCTTATGTTCCCTGCCTCAGGGGGCTCCCAGGGACTTTACAGGCATAGAAGGTGTCCCAATCCAATGTTGGGGAAGGTTTCAATATGATCCCAATAGCGAGATTAAGACACAAATGAGGTCAAATGCTGTATACTCAAAAGAGCTTGTATTATCAAAAGTATCAAAAGTGGAAAATAGTAGCGATAGGATAGAATGGAAGAAAAGGCAGAAATTAAGCAAGCAGTTGGGATAGAGTTGCAAGGATGGTCACCACCACAGATCCAGCGGTGTCCCGTTGGTCCTCAATCTTCAATTCTTCGGTGGTGAAAAAGCCCCACGGCTTGTCTCTATGGGTTTTTATAGGGCATATTTTGATGATGTCACGCACTGCAGGTTTCGTCTATCACACGTGATCACGCGTGATCGACACCAGAAACCAGTATCTTATCAGCTCCAGCCCCCTTTCCTCCCCTGGATGCCTCAATGGCCTGGTAATCATCCTTAAGGGCAGAGGAGTGTCCTGCTTAAACAGGCCATCTCAGAGACAAAGGGCTCGAGATAAACAGTTCACAGTTCCTTGAGATGACAGTCCAGTCCTTCACACCTAACAATCTTTGAGGCAAACGGTTGGAGATAACAATTCAGTCTCTTACAGAAGGCTGAGCATACTGGCAGCAAAAGACTTCTGACACTGTAATAGATGCCCTCGCAAATGTAAACCCTAATATCACTGAGAGCAGTAGGGGAAAAGAGGCTACTTAGATTAATTTTTGTTTAATTAGGAAGGTAACAGCCTAATAAGACATTAGAGTTGCAGAAGGCATGTCCTAGTTTCAGCTGGGATAGAGTTAACTGTCTTCCTAGTAGCTGGTATGGTGCTATGTTTTGAGTTCAGTATGTGAAGAATGTTGATAACACTGATGTTTTCAGTTGTTGCTAGTAGTGTTTAGACCAATGTCAAGGATTTTTCAGCTTCTCATGCCCAGCCAGCGAGAAAGCTGGAGGGGCACAAGAAGTTGGCACAGGACACAGCCAGGGCACCTGACCCAAAGTGGCCAACAGGGTATTCCATACCATGTGACGTCCCATTTAGTATAGGAACTGGGAAGTGGGGGCAGGGAATCGCCGCTCGGGGACTAGCTGGGTGCCGGTCAGTAGGTGGTGAGCAATTGCACTGCGCATCATTTGTACATTCCAATCCTTTCATTATTGCTGTTGTCATTTTATTAGTGTTATCATTATCATTATTAGTTTCTTCTTTTCTGTTCTATTAAACTGTTCTTATCTCAACCCGTGGGTTTTGCTTCTTTTTCCCGATTTTCTCCCCCATCCCACTGGGTGGGGGGGGAGTGAGTGAGCGGCTGCGTGGTGCTTAGTTGCTGGCTGGGGTTAAACCACGACAAGACAAAATATAAAGAATGTGAAGAACAGAGTGGGTGACATGAGTGGAGTGACTGGACTGAACGGGGATATGATTACAATGCTTAGAAAGTGATGAAAACATGCAGGTTTTTGTGGAGGACCTCGGCTGGACTGAGGGGCCTGGGGAGGATATTGACCTTGACAAGACTGCAGTGTTCCTGTGAGAGAACAAGAAAGAACGAGAAGCATGCCTGGGAAACTAAGTTTAAGGAATGTGTTGACCGTTTGCAGTTGTGATAAGGAACCTGAAAAAGTCACCCAATGAGGGGTGAGAAAAACAACTTCTGACAACTTTCTGACCAATAAGGGACAGACATATGTACAAGGTAACAAGCATAATGGGTATAAATTTGCTGGCTTGTAGTAATAAAAAAACCTTCTTTGCTTGTACTATAAGAATGCGTACTTGTCGTTTGTCCGTCTTGACCGCGACAGGTTTTGAATATGAGAATAGCTGCCTCTTTATAAGACAGCACTGCATTATCAAAGAAGAAATTCTGTGGCTCTGTTAGAAATGCATGTGCTCTTTTGTCTAGTTCATATCCAGGAAGTGCAGTGGTCACTGAGGATCTGGCAGTTATTTTCAAACTTCATATGATTCAAGTTTTCCATATGATAAAATCTCTTCCAAAATATTGTTTTAATACTCTGGACACAAAAATGGTAAACTTTGAACATGTAAACCACTCATTAGTGATGCTAGACCTGATAAAATCAGACCTCAGAATTAGACTAGGCTGCAAGGAGAGAAATATGGCTGTTGAGAAGCTTAGATTATATTAAAGATTTATCAGTTTGAACTAATTTAGACTTTCTTGTTCTGGGTTCAGTTGGGATAGAGTTAATTTTCACAGGAACCTGGGAGGGGGCACAGCCGGGACAGCTGACCCGAACTAGCCAAGGAGCTATTCCATACCATGTGCCATCATGCTCATTATATAAATGGGGAGCGGGCTGGGGGGAGCTCTCTCTCTGTGGGGGAAGTGGGGGAGCGTCGGGTTCCGGGTGATGAGCAGTTGCACTGTGCATCACTCATTTTGTATATTCTATTATTAGTCCTATTGTTGTTGTTGTAACTTCTCTCCTTGTGTTGTCCCAGTAAACTGTCCTTATCTCAACCCTCGAGGTTCCGGTTTTTTTTTTCTTTTCTCCTTCCTGATTCTCCTCCCCATCCCACCAGAGCGGGGCGGGAGGAGTGAGCGAGCGGCTGCGTGGTCCTTTGTTACCGGCTGGGCTTAGACCATGACATTTCTGAACATTGCAGCACTGCTGGATAAAATCAACCATCTCTTCTTTTTCCTTACTTTTTTCCTGAACTGATTAACTGAGCCAAACAAATTTTCTAATCAATACGTGAGGCTTCTTTCATATGAGAATTTCCACAAGGAATTTTTAATTATCTTCTAACTAAAAAAAACAAACCTCAAAACTTCCATAGCTTCTGAGTTTTTATACAAAAGACTTCAGCACTGTAGCACTTCTGTGCTTTCAGCTGATGAAAATTGCTCCAGAGTAGTTTATCCTTATACCACACTGTATTTTTTTTCCAGTTAAAATCAGTAACAGAATTCCCATTTGTTCCATAAACATTACATAAGCCGTTGCTCTGTATATGGTATGCTCTATTTGGTCGATAGGTTAATGATAAAACAGAAATGCTATTCAAGAATGAAAGCCAACCTTCTTTTACCTTTCAGATTTTTAATATATGTGAAATTTAACAAGCTAATTTAAAATATTCCTCTAAAATGTCATTTGTTTTACATGAGATAAACAAAGATGTTACATTAGTTATTGTTTTGAGTATTGGTAACTTTTAAAAAATATAATTGCACAATAAAAATAACATCTCAAATAACAGTTTCCTTAAATAGATTTAAAAATAAATAAATAGCGTAGTTTAGATAGCATAGTTAAATAGCAAATATGCTTGACTGGATCCTGTTATCTAATATTTATAGTTTAATAACATCGTGAGTGTAGCCTTTGCATGCCATTAAATTGGAGTTGTATTCTACACACACTGTACAATCACTGAAAGTTCACAAAGGGTAAGTCTCCAAAAGTAATTTGAGACCAGAAATGTGAATTAAAAGAAGTGATAAAGATCATTTAAATTGAGAATACAATACTTAATTTGACAGTGACTTTGGTGTAGCCAAGTGCAGGAATTCGAAAACCAGACAGACAATTAGTACACTGTGCCTAAAAGTGTTATTTCAAAAGCTTTTGCATAAATCTGAGATATTCACCAAGCCTTCACTTCTGCACCTCAACAAGCAGAAATTAATCTGAAAGAAAAAAAAAAATAAAAGGGAAGGGGAACTTTAAGTTACAAAGGTCAGTCTTTGAGATGCCTTTAGCTTTAGCCCTGTTAGCACTGCCACTTTCTATCCCTGCTGTTTTCCCGACGGCATTAGTACAAAGCGTTGTGTAGCAATAGCCTTGTTCATCTTTTGAGCTGCTTTGCAGAGGCTGTTCTTTAGAGACTTCAGAGCCACAGTCCCATTGGAAAAGATATTTCATAGCCTTTTCCCAATCCTGAAGACTGCATCCAGAGCTAGACTGTGTAGGAGAGTGATATGCCTCTCAGAAATTATGGCTGCTCAGTCACCTCTATTGGTTCATCAGTGTATTGAAGGGAATCAAATTCTAGCTAATCTGTATGTGTTGTCAGGATTGCTTGTTTCTGTTTAACTGCGATATTATAAGACTTCCCATTTCTTATATGGCCCATTTCTCCATGCTCTCATCAAGTCTGCAGATGACAACAAATTGGAGGACTGGTTGGTAGACTCAGTGGCAGGGCTGCCATTCAGAGAGACCTAGACAGGCTGGAAAAATGGGCTGAAGGAACCTTATGAAATTCAACAAGGTGTCACCTGACACTAAGGGGGATAGACAGGTTCTTTTAGGGAATCCTTGGCAGAATGATGATGGCACTAAATCGCGATTACAATTAAAGCTTTATTTTCTTAACAGGATATGATGATTAGTATAGCACAGAATTTATTATTAGAATGGCACAGGATTTCTACAAGCAGAATCAATATAGTACAATCTATAATTAGCATAATACAGAATTTATAATACAACTTAACTTATGATTTCTAATCACCTGGACCTTCTGCAGATTGGGTCAAATCTTAACGCATGGTTTGCTGTATCAATATAACAATCATAATCTAAACTCAAAAATCATATAAAAGAATACAAGTCACTCAGTCCTTGGAGGGAAGCAGATGACAGTGGAGGCGTCCCTGGCCACTGGGGGGTCACGGGTCTCACTGTCCAGCAGCAGCTCCAGTCCAAGTTCCCCACTTAGGACTTGTAACTGCTTGATTTTATAGACAGTGCTCTGTGTGCTGTTACGCTTCCCTGTTCTGTGACAGGGTCATCAACACCTGTTTGGCTGGGTGCCTGGGACCTTCAAGGCCAGTAAGGAAGGGAGTATGTCATGTCCCAAAGTTGGAGCGACTCAGGTTCGTGGATTTCCTTTGTCAGAATTAAGGTGAAACGACACCAGGGGAGTTCAAACAACAATCAACATTTAGTCACCTAGCTAACCTTGCCCAAGTACAAGTGAACTTATCAATATGAACCTTGCAACATGTCGTTAAGCCGCTGTTTGAAAAGACAAGGGAGGTGTAGAAAAAGAAATGGAAAAAGGGAACATGAAATGTATCAGAAGGAGAGCCCTCCCGTGGAGTCACAAGGTTCAGAGCAGACCCCCTTGCTTTCTGGACTCCTTCTCAAAGAGGAGCCCAGGGGCGGCTGGATCCACTCCTAGTCTCAGACTTGGTCAATGGTTTATGTTTAAAAGGATGAAGTGTAGGGACTGTGGAAAAGAGAGAAGGAAAAGAGAGAGAGAGAGAGAGAGAAAGAGAGAAAGAGAGAAAGAAAGAGAAAAGAAGAAAGAAAAGAAGAAAGAAGAAAGAAAGAAAGAGAAAGAAAGAAAAGAGAGAAAGAAAAGAAAAAAGAAAGAAAGAAAGAAAGAAAAAGAAGAAAGAAAGAAAGAAAGAAAAAGAAAGAAAGAAGAAAAGAGAAGAGAAGAAAGAGAGAAAAGAAAGAAAAGAAAGAAGAAAGAAAAAAAAAAAAAAAAAAAGAAAGAAAGAAAGAGAGAAGAAAAGGGTTTCACCAGTCCTGGGTCCAGCGTTGGTCCAGCCAGCGTAGAGATCCAGTTCCGGAGGGCGCGCACTGAGAACTCGTTCTCCCTTCTTTTATAGTGTGTTAGTTGATGGTCTCGACATGCGCAGTTCCCGTTCCCAGGGTTCTCTGGAATCGGTCGGTGAGCTTTGGGGGGGGTTCATTGGGGAGTTGCCTCTTTTTCCCTGCTGGCATGACTGCTTAAGATAGAAGCACAGTCCCATCTTCCGTGGGGCCTCCTCCTCCAGGCGCATATGCTGTGCTCCTTCTCCTGGTCACTTAAGATAAGGAATTGCAGCTTTGGAGAAGTGCGGTCCCACCCTCTGTGGGGCCCTCTCCTCCGGCCACATTGTCCTGTTCACAAAACTCCAGCGTTTTTACAGAGGCCATTTTCTCCACCAAAGTTCTTTAACGAACGTTTGAGACATTGACTATAATTTGTCAGACTGTCACAGAGTAATTGGCCTGGCGCCCAGGAATCTTGAGGCCAGTAGGGAGGAGAAGAAATCTGTTTGGTTTGTCTACTTGTTTCACGGGACCTTCAGGGCCTGATAATGAGGCAAAGGGAACGAATATGTGACCCACTCGGTCACAGAGAATGGCTGCTTGCCTCATAAAATGGGCGTTGGTTATGCTAACCATGTTACCAGGGGTCCAGGAGCAGAGGGTACCGGTCACACCAGGACAAATGCTAAGTCCTGCACTTGGAAAGGAAGAGCCCCTGGCAATGAGACAGGTTGGGCACTGACTGCCTGGAGAGCAGCTCTCTGGAAAGGACCTGGGTATCCTGATGGAGAGCAAGCTGAGCATTGAGCTAGCAATGTACCTGGCAGCAAAGGTGGCTGGCAGCATCCTGGGCTGTATGAACAGGAGCATGGGCAGTAGATGAGGGAAGTGATTACCTGCTACTCAGGCAGACCACATCTAGAATACTGCAGTTCCCCCCCCCCCCCCCCCCCCCCCAATACAGGAAAGATGTTGATAATTGGAGCAGGTTTAGCAGAGGGACACCAGGATGCTCAGGGGGCTGGAACACCTGTCCTGTGAGGAGATGCTGAGGGAACTGTGCTTGTTCAGTCTGGAGAAGGATAGGCTTTGGGGAGGATCTCAGGGCAGCCTTCCTATAGCTAGAAGGAGACCACCAAGAGGACAGAGCCAACTGTTCACAGTGGTGCATGGCAGGAGGATGAGTGACAATGAATATGAGAGATTCAGACTGCAAATAAGAAAAACACTTTCACCATGAGGACAGTCAAGTGGTGGAGCAGTTGCCCACAGAGGCTATGAAATCTCCATAATACATAATATTCACTATGATTGTTGCCGAAATCCGGAATAAAACTCCTTAACAGCAATGAGAAGTTAAGAAGCAGGCACTCCTTTATTGCAGCGCTGGGCACGCGGGGGATCGCTCCACCTAGCGTGTGCACCTGTCTAGTCTAACTGTGCAGGTTAAATACACACCTGTTATACATATTCAGTAAATTTCTCGAAAATGTTATACATAATCATTAACTTTCCGATAAATCATTAGCATATGTAAATGTCTTTTCATGCAGGCGCAGTGAAGGTCTCTGGTGGTCTTCAGGAGCCCTCTGGTGGTCTTCCATAGTCTTCCTCACTTGTCTGCTTCTTGACCTCTCTTAGGTGATTCTGCGCAGTACGATTCTCATCATCATCTATATTAGTTTACATAAAAATGCATACTATGTCTATTCTTAAATGTAAACCTTTCTAATAATTGGTCCTTCAGTCACACCATCTTATTAATATTCTTATATTAAAATAATCATTGGTTAATCTCACTTAACTCTACTGATTGGAATCCTCGATAATTAGATCGAGGTGGGAAGGGTAAGGGGTTTCCAAGCAGCAAACTGGTGGTCCATAACAGTTTCCTTAGTTTCCTAAACCAAAACACTACAAATCAAACAAATCTTTGTCAAAGTTTCTGTGGTTAACTGATTTTAGACAATACTTGAATTCTTATGGTTACACATAGTACATTTTCTAAAGTTCCTATGACTACATTTCAAACTTAAACACTCCCATACCTAGTGCTTCACAATTTTCTACTTCTTAATCAAACCAAACTCTTTTATGTGATTAAATTTTAATTTCTTTACCAGAATATTTGCAACATGATGAGCTGTAAATTAGCTATTGCCACTTAAGAAAATATATCTGTGTAATACTGTGATTAGTTTTCTGAAAACATTCAGTGCACAGCCATAGTCAAAAAGTAAACAGGAATTATTAGGATCATAAAATGGAAAACATTATGTCATTGTCTAGATTTGTGGTGATCCCACTTCTCCAATTTTGCATATAATTTTAGATTACATCATCTCAAAGGATAGAGCAGGGTGAAGCATAATGCGGAAAGGATGATCTGAAGTATGGAAGCTTTTCCATACAAAGGAAGTTTACAACACTTTTGTTTGGAAAGGATATTACAGAAGACAGATACAAGAGGTCTGTAAAATTATGAATAGCATAAAGATGTTTTAGGAAAGATTGTTTGCTGTGTCTCAGAAGCATTCTTACATTAGCAATTATACTGGCCATAATTGATAGGGCAAAACAATTTGCACTGGGGACCAGATGTCCACATTTGCATTTTAGGGACAGGGGCAACTTACTTCCAATCCCAAGGGCTGAATGCCCATTAGTGGTTGGAGCACATTACTGGAGCACATCAGAGCTCTTGGAACTCATCTTCTGGTTTAGTTTCACCTGAAATTAAATCAATCTAAGACTACTCCACCAAGGGACACAAAGCACAGTAAGTGGGGGCACTATGAAATCTGGTTCAAAAATATGCACAGACACATGTAAGAAAAGAAAGTCCTGTCAATGCCATTTTAACACATTGTTCTGAGCACAGCTTCCAAAGCACCGGGGGTCCTAAGCTGCTGGTTGCTGCAAGGGCACGTATGGGAAGGTGTCAGTCTGTACTTGCCTTTTTCTTACAGTCTTTCAGCAGCTCATATCAGAAAGAAGAGACTGGGTCAAAATGACCTTGGTACATCTGATAAGCTAATTTAATCTTACATAGGCACTTATAATGTAAATGGTTATTATAGCTTGCATATTATTCATTCGGGCACATTTTTTAGAGTAAAATTTTCCATCTCTCATCTTACATTCTTCAGTCATAGTAAAATGAGGCCAATTTATAAAATTGGGAGAATATTTTTATATGTTTGGAGTCTTATTTTGAGCATTGCTAGTACCTCAACAGGAGGTTGCAAAAGCTTTGGCGAGGGACACACGCAACAGATTTGCTTATTCATGCTCTGGTGAAAATCCTTTTTGATTTGCGCGCTTTTATGGATATAAAAGTGTGATTTGCACACAACATTGTTTTTGTTATCTAGTAACAGGTTTCTACTAAGTCTGCCAGAATCCGCTGGCACTGTGCATGCATATTCATGTGATTTGAGTGAAAGTTCTTGTTCAGAGTATAGCAACACAGTCATGCACAAAAAAGTTAAGTATAAGTTTTAACAAATTCATGCCTGTGTAGAAATTATTTAGTGTCTGTATTCATCAAATAAGATAGGGTTTCTTTTTAAAAAGGAGCAAATACATTAAAAGGGATTTGGAGCTCCCTCAGCTCTTCTGTTTCATAATTCAAATCCCTACTCCATGTTGCTATACAGTTTTTTAGGAACTCCACAGCTCAGTTTTTATCTGCAGATGGCTGGAATCACATGTAGAGACACAGTTTATTTCCATTCTAGCTGGACAGATAGACATCTAAAGGTATTTCTCATGTCAGAATTTACTAAAGGTAGTAGTCACAGTATGGATCATAGAGGTCTGCAGTAACCTTTGTGCATGACCATGTAGGGTTCTAAATCTGATCCTCAGTTTCAGTACTGTACCCAAATTTATTTGATAATATACTTCAGGGTAAAGAAACAGTTCTTGTTCTTTGTTAGCCTCTGTTAAGTTCTAGAATTCAGTTTACAGAATAGTTGTACTATTGACATTTTCAGCTGAAGCTTTATCAATTTACAGATGGTAAAAAAGAGACTATTTCAACAACAGAATTAAAATCTATTCACACTCAGGGAAGCCACAGGGATTACACATGTTGTACAGTAAGCAGTTCCTGATTGTATACATACCTTTAATACAGCACCAACAATTTTCTGTGGCTTTCTATAGCAAGAGCAATTAGAGAATAGCTAGTTTGTATACTGAAACTGCTGCTCTTGAATGTAGGAATGATTACATTACAAAATCTAATCCATGATAAATTCAATGCAGATTTGCAGACATACAAATCAAGGATAATATTTGTCTAAATCCTCTAGAAGGTGAGAACTATCAAGACAAAACTAATGCAGCTACATGTTTGCATAATTCTCTGAGTAGAAGATGTTCTCAAACTGTTGATCCAAAAAGCAGCCTCTAGCATTTTGTGTTAGAGTTACTCTAAGTATAGAAATAAATAAAAGAAATCACAGGTAGCAGTTCTTGACTAAGACCCTCCAGAGAGGATAATATACACTAAGGAAAAGTGAATGATACAGCGTTAGTGATAAAATTACTGTCATTTTCAAATTAAATTAAAACAATAGAACATAACAAAATAAATCCAGGATTATTTATTAATCATAAAATTATAGAATAGCTCAAGTTGGAAGGAGACCCATAAGGATTGAGTCCAACTCCCTGCTCCTCACAGGACTACCTAAAACTAAACCATATGACTAAAAGCGTCGTCCAGACGCTCCTTGAACTCTGACAGGCTTGGTGGCCTGTTTTGGTTGTGTGGCAGGGTTTTTTGGTAGCGGGGGAGGGGGCTGCAAGGACGGCTCCTGTGAGAAGTTTCCAGAAGCTCCCCCGGCTCCAAGTCGGACCCACCTTTGGCCCAGGACGACCCAATCGGTGACAGTGGTAGCGCCTCTGGGATAACTTATTTAAGAAGGGGAACCTGCAGTGAGTAGTGGGATTGGAACGTGAGAGGAACATCTATGCAGATACCAAGGTCAGTGAGGGAAGGAGGGGGGAGGAGGGGTGCTGGAGGAGGTGGATGCCCCTGCAGCCCGTGGTGATGTTACCGAAAAGCTCGGAATGAAGAACTCTTATCAACACCAATTTAGTGTAGATAAGCAGACACTTCTTTATTGACGGCCGGGTGCGCGGGCGGAGTCCTCTCACAAACCACGCACACCTGTCACCAAAACAATATTCCTTATATTAAGACTTATTGATACATATTCATTAGATTTCCAAGAAAAGTTATACATATTCATTAGACTTCCGGGAAATCATTAGCATATGTAAATATCCTTTACGCAGGCACAGTGAAGGTCTCTCCGAGGCGTGGTAAGTCTTGGAGGCAGGTAGCTTTTGACCAGGAGGTGTGTTTTGGTATTATAATGAAGCAAAGTTCGTCTAGAGTTCATGATTTCTTCATGAATGTTATGGCAACAGGTGCAATCCATCCTTTTTGACAGTAGCTATGCGGTTATCTCTAACGGCTCTAGCCAGGTACCTTCCAGGAGCCTTGTACTGCACATTCTATCCTTGGGGATTGGCCGCTGCGTTCCAAACAGGCCGTTGTCAGGTAACGTACTGACAACTCTTACACCACCCCGTGGCTCAACGTGGTCGTCAGGTATTTCTTTATCTTGTTATCTAAGTTCTAAATGTTCCTACTAGATGATTTTAGCCAATTTCTCCGGCCTTGGTACGGGGCTATACAGGGGATTTCACAGCAGACACTGGTTGGTGGTTAAATGTATAAAATACAACATACATATGATTTTGCTAAAATATTAAAATTAAATATGATTAACTAATAACAAATCAATGACAAATCAGTAACATTTCCCCCCTTTGAAAGTGTTGAAATTATTTCAATACTTTCACATCATCTACCTAACATTTATCCACTATTATTCCGAGAGTCAATATTGTTTCGGCATATACTGGTGGTGGACTGCATTCTGGTGGAACAATTGGAACCTCTCTCATGATCATTGCGATTTACTGCAATTCTATTGATAATTGTCTTTTCAGACAAGCATATAGTAGCATGATCATTAAAAAGACATTAGTAACAGAAACAGAGTTTTGATTATAGACCGTAAACCAAGGAGCTCGGATTCCATCCCAATCCACTAAAAATTTTCCCCGGCATCTTCTGACATGTCTTCGCGAATAGTTTCAGTTTCTTTTCAAACTTTGCCTCAGAACTCCAAATCATGTCTACGTCCTGCAGTGACATTAGGATATGAATACAACAATGAGTCCACTCATCTTTGGAATCCACCACACTCAATGTTCTTAAGTAAAAAAGGAGGTCTAAAAGCCATTTATTTTGGAGAGGCATCCTAGATGTCAACTGCAGGCTGTACGTTCAATTCTTGAACCCCTTTTTGTGATGCTTTGCTAATTTTTTCTACGGGACCTGTTAAAATGGTGGAGCCATTCTCTGTTTCTGGTCATGAAGATATGGGTTTCAAAGGGATTCAAGTGCCCAGCCAATTTTCACTCCGTTGATGGTTCGTTCCATGGATCATCATCTATTTCAGACTCTTGGTTCGGTTTAACGTTACTTTAAATCTCCAGGGTCCTTTGAATGGCGGAGTTCTTCAAAATCGGGAATAATGGTGTGTGCATGCCTTAAAGTGACTGTTTTACCGTGCCATTCTAATGATAAGTGCGTTGTACAAGTTCCATCACTAATGTAAACCAAATGTCCCGATCTGGAATGGTGATGTTCTACAACTGAAAAAGGTTCCCCTTTGGGTGTGATTGTGAAGTTCAGTTAATTTGGATCATTTTTGAATCCTCTGCACAGGCAGCCATACTTCAAGCCGCAGCTAAAGGAGGAATTTCTTTCGATTGTGGGTCTTAGTACTACAATAATACATTTTTTTTCCACATCTCCACAAGATACTTGTAGGGTACGGCGTTCGGAGGAAGATCTCGCGGGATGTCACGGGAAAGGTAGATAGCAGGCTATCGTCGCCTCCTATGACATATCGTAATCCCACCTAAGTTGTTAGTAAAAAGGATTAACTGCGCAATAAAAGACGGAGGTTGGCACTCACACCATGTGTGTTATCTGTCTCTCCATGAGGTACGGGTTCGACAGTGCTATATCGCGGCACCTTGATAGTAGCACTGCTAGATAGTGGTGACCCCGACGTTGATCGGTCGCACAGGCGACGATGGAGCTTTGCGCAAGCGATTAAGGTTATTAAAGGTGTGCCGATGAGGTGGGTTGCCGTTGGTGGTTGATTAGGAGGGGCCCCACGGTGCGAATGCATCCAATGGATGCCTGAGCGGGGGGACATTGGGTCTCTAGCTAAGTTTTGAGCCCCCAATTGGGGAGAGATTCGGGGAGTCCTTGCTCGATCGAGCGCGGAGTGCTGAACGCTTAGCAGAAGTTGGGGGGAAAGGTGGAGAGGTGGTCGCGGCGGGAAGGGGGCTGAGGCGTGCTGGTTGGCGGAGCAAGCGTCTGTGTCGGCGTGCAGCGCCAGATGGGAGCGCGGGGGGGACAGTGCCCTCGGGAGCAGCGGGGCCAGGCCCTCGGGGACCAGCGCCCTTCGGCGGACAGAGGGTTCGGACTAAGACGGAGAGGGCGGCCGCTGGAGCGGGGCTCTCGCCAGAGTGGTCCGTCGTTTGATGGCGGACATGGGGCACGGAGGGGGGTGCGGCGGAGACGAGGGTTTTTCCTGCAGAGCGGCACCAGCGGGACCTGATGCGCCCCCCCCCCCCCCCCACCACCCCCCCCCCCCCCCCCCCCACCAGTATCCATGAGAGGAGTGCAGGCGGGGTGGTGGTTCGGCAGCTCATGGGGAGGGGCCTGTTTCAACGCCTCAGGCACAGGCACAGGGAGATGTGCGCGTGACTTAGGCAGTTTGCAACAATGCCTTGGCCGCACTGTGGGCGTTGTCTTGTCGCGGCCCATGGATAGAGCGGACCCCCGTGCGTGAAAGTTCCGCAGGGGATTGCGAGAGGTTTACTGCCTTTTTAGATAGGCTTCAGCTTCTGTGCAGGGCGGCAAAAACCTCACGGAGGAGCTAAAGAGGTGATAGTGGATTGAAAGGTGCTAGGGCTCCAAGCTAACCCACAGAGGAGCGCTTGTCTCCCATTTGCCAGCGGTTCGCCCTAGGTAACGTGATACGCCATGTACTGAGAGAGAGCAAACACCGGGAAGGCGTCGATACTGGCGGGCCTTGCAACAAGTTTGCAGGCGGGTATACACCTGATACTGCTTTGAGGAGGGCCAGTTTGTAAGGAGGCCGCTACTGAGCAGGATTCTGAATTCCGATAATAATTCTTTTTTTTGTATCAGGGCAGGGTGACTCTGGGAAAAGAGCAGGATTTATATCCCTAATTACCCCACGCTGCCCTTGCCCGCGGCGCCCCGCCGAGGCCCTCCCCGGCTCTGCGCGGCCGGGACCGCTGCCGCTGCCGCCAGCCGTCCCACCCCCCACCCCAAAATCGACCTGGTTACTCCCTTCCAGGGTTGCTGAACTTAAAACAGAACTAACTTACTGCATACTGATCTCCTTTTCCTGCTAATCCCTCTTAACGATATGCCTCTGTCTAATCCGTTGACGATTCACCCCCCTTTAATGAATTTGGGAAAAAAATACACATAGTTTGATGCAATGATGTCGAGACAACGCTCTACAGCAAGGGATACCATGTTTACTTTCCTGTCTGTATGCACACCTGCCTCAAGAAATGCAAGAACCTCAAGAGTTAGCGTTCTTAGGATCAGTCATCCTGAATCCTGTTGTGTGTTTAATTACACCCATACACAACTGGAAAGGTCAGAATATAAAGGCTATTTTGACCGGTCATTAGGAAATTGCACGCTTGGTTTGGTGGAAACTATATCCTATTCAGAATATCCCACTCTTTTTTTATAGTCCAGCTGCTTTAACTACGCGGATTTTTTTAATTGGTGCGGAATAGAGCGTGGTCGAGAGGAATTCAATCAAAACTTAACAGGAGGGCCAGGTAGCCTCGGACAACTTACGTTCTAAACCCGATATTAATATTATCACAGTAAAAGGCTTCACGATAACTGACCACAGCTTTAACGGGATGGCTAACAAGTTTGAGGAATTACGAGGATGATTAAAAGATTTGCGTTATGCATGGCTTAGTTATCTTTAATTGTAATATTAGCAGTTGTAATGATTGTACCACGTATATAAAATAGTTGAACGGATGATTGCAAAAGCATTTCATGTAACTTGGCTTGCCTAAAAATAATAAATAAAAAAAAAAAAGGGGGAATTGTGGGGGATTTTATGGGCAAAAGGGGGAACATTTCTTTTGGAGGCCCCCTTTTACAAAATGATGTTGAGACCCTGTATTTAGGTTTAGAGTTAGCAAAGTAGCCCCCACGCAGTCAACATGAGTGGACCGGAGTACGCTCCCTTTAAGCCACTACAGTATTTTGCATGTTACGTAGACACCCTATAGTAAATATATTCTCGCTACAGCGCACAGGACGCAGCAGAAGAGAATAGACTCGCTAGAAGAATAGCTTGGCGGTTGTACAACGGTGGGGGTTGTGCTTGCAAGCCCCCCAACCTGGTGGGGTTCCACGACAGATCAAGACGGATAATGTACAGCTATACGTGCGGAAAAAGGGAAACGATTTGTGCAATCTGGGGTATGCCCTTGTACCATGGCATCCTTTTTATAACAGCCCGGCCAGGCCATTTAGAACGAGCACAGCGAACCCTTAAAGACCCTGCTAGATCGGCTTAGGGAGGGGGACCAAGCGGAGCCTCATGCCTTACGGGATTTAATTCACCTGTTCTCCGTTACCAGCGTCTCCTGTTAACTGCGTTAAATCATTACACTCAGACAAACAATTCGGGGGACATGGACCAGACGGCGGCGCAACGGGAACATTTACGAGTTACGGAAGAGAAAGGCCCCTACGCGTGGTCCGTGTGCGTGATCCCCAGACACGGCCAATGGGACGGACCGTTGAGCTGTGCCTCAGGGCGGGGGTACGCCTGTGTAACAGACAATGAAGGGCTACTGAAATGGGTCCTAGTCGTATGTTCGTCCTGCCCTAACCTCGTAGTGTTGAGTGTTTCGTTACAGATGCTGTGTCATCCTCCTGGCTTGTGAACGTCTTGGTATCTGCTACGAATTTCTGACAGTGGAGAAATTAATAAACAAGAACAGCACTGCAGAGGCACAAGAAGGAGCTGAAAGAGCTTTAAAGCAATTAAGAAAACTGTCATGTCGGCTTAGAGCATTCAGTGAGGGATGGGGGACTAGGAGTTGGTTTGATCTTTGTAAAAATCGGGGTTTCTTTTATTCTTGGTATTTAATTAGGTTGAATGTTGCTTTTACGTGTTTAATTAATTGTGTCTCATCATCTTGTACGGTCACATTAGCGAGCAGTAACAGGTCAAGATTCTCTGTTGCCTTGTTGCAACAACATCACAACGCCCGGAACATAGACAGGATGCTAGGACTCGTGCAGAGAGCTGGCCAGCGTCGAATGTGCATATGGGCTCCTATGTTTCAACCGAGGTGAATTTCGGCACACGCTGGCCACGTGGGTGAAATACGTTTCACTCTGCCAATCTATAAATACAGGGGAACTTTCCGAAAGAGCATCGGGCGGTGTACGGGCAAAGGCCATCGTTGCCTCTGTGGGGAACGCGCACGTAAAGCTGGCACCCTACCGATTGCTGGCTGAGTTGCGGAGGTGGCTGACTAAATCTGCTAATCTCTTCTAATAGAAAAGGGAGGGGGAAGTGTTGTGACTCATTATTTAAGCTAACGGTCACAAGAGCATGCCAGACGCCTTAGAAAGCATTGGAAACAGGAATAAACAAGACGACAAAAAATTTAAGAAAGATACAATTAGAAAAAACAAGGGCGCATTCCACTATAAAGAGAACTTGGCACAACAACCTCAATTCGGCAGTTTATCTGACCAATTAGACTGAGTAAGTCTGTATGTTAGTCAGTATAACCAATATATTTATGTTAGCCCTGTGCCCGGCATGTTGATACAAAAACCAATCATTGAGTGCAACTGGACGTGTGGAACAGTGCATGAATAATGTGTAAAATAGTGTGTGTAACCAATAGGAGCTAGTTGGACGTGAGAGAGGGGGAAATGTAGAGTACGGCGTTCGGAAGATCTCGCGACTGTCACGGAAGGTAGAAGGATAGTTCTCGCCCCTAGGACATATCAGTTAATACCACCTACCGTTGTCCGTATAAAAAGGAATAACTGCGAAATAAAGGACGGAGTGGCGCTCCACACCATGTTGTTATCTGTTCTTTCCCTGGTCCGGGGCCGAACAGGTGACAATCGCGGCACCTTGCTTATGTAGCAATGCTACAAATACTAAATTTTCTTTTTTCGTAATGAACTCCCCCTTGTAATCTACTGATGGCCAGGTGAATTAAATGATCCATTCCCAAGTAAAGCACAAGAAGTTTTGGTATTAGTGAAAATTGGACCAATTGGTCATGGCCATAATGCATCCCAGCTACTGTTTTTTCTGGTGTATGGTTTGATTGGCCTCACCACCATTTCCATTCCATGATGCTCCGCACTCTCATCTGTTTTGATTCGGTACATCTCGGAACACCCAAACAAACCCATAGGGTACCACCATAAACATGTCTCGATCGAAGAGGCTGGTTGTTAAAGTGAGTGATTGATAATTCAAACAATTCTGCCCATCCATTTCCATTGTTTTCTAATGATCTTACTGTTCAGGACCATTTAGGCACTGGCCACTTGTTTGCAATAGGTGGTTTTGTTTCTATGTTCAAGGGTAGTTAAATGCATAGTTAAAATTCCCCAGGAATAGATCCCCCACTGCATATTGGTATCGGCAAACAAGCAGTAATTGTGGGTAACATTTTGCAAGTGGCAAATCCCTAAATCAATCAGAAACATAAATTTCTCGGGACATTTTCAGGAATGCCAATCAATTGTTCTGTTTTCTACTTGTCTTTTGTTCATAATCATCAAAATCAGTCCGGGGGTTTCCACTATTCATTATCTGCCGAACCTAATATAAAAAAAAGAACAAGCACAAAACAGATTATAAAAAATAGGGACATTGTTTCAGAGTCAGTTTAATAGTCTTTGGATCCCGGGCTAATAACTTTCCATGGAGTCGGTGCCTTCTTCACTCGAGTGTAGTGATCCAAGCAATCCGATTCTGCAATTTTAATAGCCGTGAAGGTGGTTAACAGTAATCTGGAAGGGTCCTCCAACGTTCCTGCCGGGGTCGGGAAGTCCACGTTTTCACATTAGACATACTCTCCTGGTTGTAAGTCATGCACCGGAACTTCAGGGCTAATGTCTTATTCAACCACCACTGACTCTCCGAAATTTGCAGTCAAAGTTTTTTCCTAAGGAAAGAAATAGTTTTTACACATCTTGTTTCCTTTACCTGCATGGTCGGGTTTGTTCTGGAGATTCATAAGGTTTCCCATACAAGAATTCATAAGGAATGACTGAGGTTCCAACTATTTGGCTGTGTGCGTTAACTTGATCGCAATGAATGGCCAATGGAGTGCTTGAGGCCATTTTAAATTGTCTCTTGACAACAAAATTTGCGTTTTGCCTTTTAAGTTGATTCATTCTTTCTACTTCCCCACTGGATTGTGGCATCCATGGGGTAGCAAAATCCATTGTGATTTACCCAGAATTTTGCTAACATTTTGGATACTTCTGCCAAAAGTGTGGACCTCCTTCTGTCAGGAGACATTCCAATAGGAAAATCCAAACCTTGGAATTATTTCTCGTAGTAACCCTTTTTTTACTATTTCCTTAGCTTGTGTGGAACGACAGGGAAAAGCTTCTGGCCATCCTGTAAAAGTATCACCCCCACCAGATGATACCGATACCTTCTGTTAGGTAGTTCTGCAAAAACTTACTGCCAATAATCTCCAGGCTCTGTAACAGATTTTATTCGACCCATTTGAAAACCTTTTCTGATTATTGGATTATTTATTCAAAAATACTTCACATTTGGCAGTTATATTTTAAGCTATTCCTACCATTCTGAGCGAACCACCTGTTTTTGTAAAGAAGTTACTAAGGCCTCCTCTGCTCCCCAGTGCACTCCTGATGCGCTTTGTTTTGAATATTCTCTCATCAAAAAGGGTGGAAATTACTACCTTCCTTTAGGGTGTTACCCACCACCGGCTAGGTTTTTCTTAGCATTTAATAATTGACCTAGCTTATCATCCTACCTCTGAGTATTTTGGTTTACCTAGGGAGGAGTTACTGTTTTGGAGGGGAATTAATTGCCATTTGCAATGCTCGTTCCTTTGCTACCGTTCTTTGCCGTTCGGCGGCTAAATTATTTCCCAGCAATTTCCTTGTGTTTCCAATTTGAATGTGCTTACAGTGCATGATGCTACCTGATCTGGTTTCGAACTGATTGGAAAATTTGTAAAATTTTCATCTGTGGTTAATATTTGATCCCTGGGAGGACAATAATCCTCTTTCTTTCAACATGCTTGCCATGGACAGGTACCACCCAAAAAGATACTTTGAATCTGTCCAAATATTTACTTTCTTTCCCTCTCTAGTTCTAAAGATCAAATCACAAGCATAAGTCCGCTTTCTGAGTGAGGTGGTAATTGGCATGCTTCTGCTTCTATAACTGTAGTGTCTGTGTACCACATATACAGCGTATCGAATCCTTGCTCTACAAAGCTGTTACCATATGTATACAGTTCCCAGTCCAGGCGCTCCAATGTAATCCTTCAAATCTTCACGACTGGATAAAAATTTACTCCATAGCAGCCAGGCAATCATGTTCCAATCTGTCCTCCTTCTGTATGGAACTTAAAAACCACAGCTGGATTTGCAGGTTAGTTGTTTTTAAAATACGTCCTTCTTGTTGAGTTAATATTACTTGGTATTCATCATTCTGCTCGGAGATCGACCCTAGCCTTAGTGTCCCCCCTTTTTGTTCTAGACACGTTGCACCATGTGTTGGACTAGACTTTATTGGTTTTCCCAAAGTCAATTTCCGAGGTTCTGTTTAATCATCACGTTGCAGCCACTGCTCTAAGGACAATTGGCCACCCTTTATAACTG